>NC_064623.1:86328816-86631846 GCF_023898315.1 Schistocerca nitens | reverse complement strand
GGAGAAACAATATGGGTGGTGAGGGTAAGGAGGCGGCTGGGATGAGGAGGGACGGGAGAGCAGGGTATGAGTGGGGAACAGTAAAGTGTAGCTTGTGGGAGCATAAACTGATGAGGTGGAGAGAGGGTAGGAGAGCGAAGTGCAGTAAGGACAAAGACTAATGGAAGATGAGGACAGGAGGGTTACAGGAATGTAGGGTATACCTGCACAATTCAGAAAAGCTGGTGTTGATGGGAACGATCCAGGTGGCACAGACTATGAGGCAGTCATTGGAGTGAAGAAGTTTTTGTTGAGCTGTCTGCTCAGTAACAGAGTGGTACAGCTGTTTCTCGGCCACAGTTTGTCGTCGGCCATTCATGCAGACAGGACAGCTCGGTTGCAGCTTACCTTGTAGATCACGTGACTGGTTTCACAGGTAGCTCTGTCTTTGATGGTATAGGTGGTGTTTGTAACCAGACTGTAGAAGTTGGTGGTGAGACGATGTATGGGACAGGTCTCACATCTAGCCCTGTTACTGGGATGTGAGCCATGAGCCAAGGATTTGGTAGCAGGGGTTGTGTAGGGATTGACAAGGATATTGTGTGTGTTAGGTGGGCGACGGAATACCACTGTGGGAGGAGTGTGAAGGCTGGTGGAAAAGACATTCCTCATTTCAGGACACTAGGAGAGGTAGTCGAAACCTTGGCAGGAATGTGATTCAGTTCCGCCGGCTGCTGTAGCTGAGCAGTTCTGGGCGCTTCAGTCCGGAACTCTGTGCTCCTGCTGCAGTCGCAGGTTCGAGTCCTGCCTCGGGCGTGGATGTGCGTGGTGTCCTTAGGTTGGTTAGGTTTGGGTAGTTCTAAGTTTGGGGGACTGATGGCCTCAGATGTTGGATCCCATCGTGCTTAGAGCCATTTGATTCAGTTCTTCCAGTCCTGGATGGTACTGAGTCACGAGGGGAATCCTCCTCTGTAGGCAGATGGTGTGCATTTGGCAGGTGGTGAGCGACTGGAGAAATAAGGCAATATATCCTACATTTCCATAACTCTCCTGGCATTGACCTTCACCCACCTATCCCATCCCTGTTCTCATTCCACAGCCTTCTATTCCACAAGCGCACTCCCAGTTTTTTACCTCCCCATGTTTTCCACTCCCCCCTCTACACTCTCTCCCCTCTCCCACCATCTAACCTCCCGTCGTCCTTGTGTGCTCCCACAAACAGTACTTCACTATCTCCCACTCTTACCCTGCCCCCCCCCCCTCCCTCCCAGCCTCCTCATTACCCCCACCGCCCAGATTGTTTTTTCCATCATGCGCTGTTACTTGCAGTCTGACTTCAGCAACCAGAGACAGTAGTCGTGTGTGTGAGCTGTGTTTGTGCGAATGTGTGTGTGTGTGTGTGTGTGTGTGTGTGTGTGTGTGTGTGTGTGTGTGTGTTGGCTGTTTTGGAAGAATATTATTATGGAAAGAAAAGTTGGTATAGCGGAGATGCTGAGTCGCAAATAGGCACAGTAAAAAGACTGTGGTTTTTTCAGTTACCTGGGACTGCAGTGCAGTCATGTGTGTGAGTTGCGTTTGCGCACACGCCTGTGTATGTGTGTGTGTGGGGGGGGGGGGGAGGGGGGCTCTATTTTTGACGAAGGCCTTACTGGCTGAAAGCTTTATGTGTGTCAGTCTTTTTATTGTGCCTATCTGTGACTCGGCATCTCTGCTATATGGTGAGTAAAACTTTACTTTTCATAATATTTTTACTTTCCATCCTGGATTTTCCATTGTTTGCTTTTCTTAATATTGTCATTTTAACAGAAAAGTTGCAATATTGGAAGGTGTGTGGAGGTTGGATCATCATCATCTACCCACACAACATAAATACGGTCTGGATTGGCATCAAACAACTACCACTTGTTCCCTAAGTTGAAGAAACATTTGTCTGGACAGATGTTCTGCTCCGAAAATGAGGTGGAAGTGCTTGCTGAAAGATATTGCAGTGAGCTTATGTGACATGGGCACCTACAAACATGCACTGTCCAAAATGGCGATTATGTAAAAAATAAACCATTCTTCAACCTTTAAAATGGTGTAACTATTACAGAAAATAAGTGGTTGTTTGTATACCAACAAATGTGGGAGACTTTACTTCTAGGGCTGGCCATTGTGGCCAACCGGTTCTAGGCGCTTCAGTCCGGAACCACGCTGCTGCTATAGTCGCAGGTTCGAATCCTGCCTCGGGCATGGATGTGTGCGATGTCCTTAGGTTAGTTAGGTTTAAGTAGTTATAAGTCTAGGGGACTGGTGACCTCAGATGTTAAGTCCCATAGTGCTCAGAGCCATTTGAACTTACTTGTAGCATTGCCCTCATAAATCCCATGTGAGTGCAGAAACAACTACATTGGTAAGCTGCTTCATACCGGGTTTATGGTATTAAAGATGAGGTAGAAATGAGAATGTGCAAGAACATCATCAACCTGGAAAGTGGATATAATCATAATGTTGAGCTCTCGATGCTCAGAAGAAATGTATAAATTTGCCACATCATTTATGCTCCTATGAGGGGGGGGGGGGGGGGGGGGGGGGATAGCGCCACAAATGCTGACGTTGACACTATCCCAATGTGATGTAATTGCCACTCAGTCAGAAGCCATCTACAGGCTATTTAACGTGTCCAGCAACAACCAAGACAGTTGCTCCTGATGAAGGCAGTGGCAGTATTCGTCAAAAGCTCTAGGTTTTACCCAGAACTGATGCAAGAAGTCAGAGAATATTTTATACATCAAATGCTATGGTTGAAAATATAATATGAATATAAAGGGCATTCAAAAATAAATGAGCCTGAGGCATATTTACAGAAACCAGTACCTGTATGTTAGAAGTATTGACCCTGGCTGTTGAAACACTTGTCCCACTGTGACACAAGGCGGTGAGTGGTCATCTCATTAAATTCTCAGTGGTGCCATGTTAACCAGTTCTGGACGTACAGGGACATCATCTGAGGTGAATCGTTTGCCCCTCAGAGGCTTTTTAAGGGGACAAAAAATGGTGTAATCACAGGGGGAGAGGTCCGGACTGTATGCAGGGTGGCCAAGACCCTATCATTTGAATTTCTGCAGGAGTGCCGAACCTGTGTTGGCCACACAAGGATTTGCATTGTTGTGGTGCAGAATGACCCCAAGGGCGAGATTGCCTGTTCATTTTGATTTGATCGCTTGGCAAAGGTTGGTCAAAGTTTGCAAGTAACACAGGGAATTCGCTGTTGTCCCGTGCTTCAGAAAGTGAATCAAAAGGGGGCCATCTTGGTCAAAGAAGAATGTCAGCATAACGATTCACCTCGGACGATGACGTCCAGCTGTACATGTGGAACTGGTTAACATCCCAGCCTCGGGAATTTTATTAGACAGCCATTCACCACATTGTGTCACAGTGGGAAAGTTTCTCAATAGCCAGGGTCAGTACTTCTAACATACAAGTACTGATTTCTTTAATTATGCCTCTGGCTTGTTTCTTTTTTAACATCCCTTATAGATAAAAAATCTGCACACCCAGAAACACAGGTCAGAGGAGACTTAAGTTTCTGGGTGACTTTTCTGTAACTCAGCGCTCCATAAAACTCGCCAGTCCTGTTCTTTCATCCCTCTTACTTTCCCTTCAGCCCTTTTGCCAGAGAGAGCCACTGGCTCTTGAAGCTCATGCATTTCCGTACCTTGTCTACTTCTTTTCTCCTGCCTCACTTGTTGAGTAGATTTTTTGCCTATGTTGTATTTTCTAACACTGATTATTTTTGTTAATGTAGTCATCATAGAGTTGAGATGTTAAATGGTTAATAGGCTCATATATAAAATGAAAAATGTTGCTAAGATTTCAGATCATTCTTTCTTCAGAACTGACAAGATACAGTGGAACCCCTATTTTAAGTTTTTATGTGGTTTAGACTTAAAAAACATAAAATTGAGGAAAATGTTAAACCCCTCCCCTAAAAAATATGAACAAAAAAACCTATGAAATTAGCATATATGATTAAAAATCACAATCCTCTCCAGTACTTTGTATAAAATCTGTCTAGTGAAGAAAATTAAATGTACAATTCAAGGTTTATACAATAATTTGTAGTATTGAATTTCATCAGTTCTTAAAAGAATCACAGATGCACGAGACCAAGAAAAACTCATCAAAAAACTGAAAATGGTATCTGCATACAAGACAAGGTAATTGAGCTGTTTTCCGAGATGCTATGACCAGAAATTATAAATTCAAAACAAGCGTTTTTGATGGATCATCCTCTGTGCTGACCCAGAAAAAAAAATTAACATGTTGAATTAAACCAAAAACATCACAGCAACTATGTGGTTAAACCATAAGCATAAATGCGGACATCTGCTTAATGACAAACTTTGTCACCATTGCTGTGGTTTAATGCTTTTCTCACGAGCTGCACTTCATATGCTCACCATCATTAATGTGTTATTTTAGGCTTGATGAGAGGAGAGATGTGAAAAAATGAGTTTGCTTACCCAGTTGACGTTACAAGCTTATTATAAGTCGGCTCAGTGAATTTCTGTACACTGTGGTAAATGTAAATTTGAAAAGAAGCTCAGGTGCTACAGTTCCGCTTCGTGCCCTCTATCGCTGCTGCCAATCTTTAAAATGTACAGTGTGTGGTGCAAAGTATTTACATGAGTAGTGTATGTGGTTGTTGCAACTACACTACTGGCCATTAAAATTGCTACACCAAGAAGAAATGCAGATGATAAACGGGTATTCACTGGACAAATATATTATACTAGAACTGACATGTGATTACATTTTCACGCAATTTGGGTGCGCAGATCCTGAGAAATTAGTACCCAGAACAACCACCTCTGGCCATAATAACGGCCTTGATATGCCTGGGCATTGAGTAAAACAGAGCTTGGATGGCGTGTACAGATACAGCTGCCCATGCAGCTTCAACACGATACCACAGTTTATCAAGAGTAGTGACTGGCGTATTGAGACGAGCCAGTTGCTCTGCCACCATTACCAGACGTTTTCAATTGGTGAGAGATCTGGAGAATGTGCTGGCCAGGGCAGCAGTCGAACATTTTCTGTATCCAGAAAGGTGCGTACAGGACCTGCAACATGCAGCCGTGCATTATCCTGCTGAAATGTAGGGTTTCGCAAGGGTCGACCTAAGGGTAGAGCCACGGGTGGTAACACATCTGAAATGTAACGTCCACTGTTCAAAGTGCCGTCAATGCGAGCAAAAGGTGACCGAGACGTGTAACCAATGGCACCCCATACCATCATGCCGGTTGATACGCCAGTATGGCCACAACGAATACACGCTTCCTATGTGCGTTCACCGCGATGTCGCCAAACACAGACGGGACAATCACAATGCTGTATCCAGAACCTGGATTCATCCGAAAAAATGATGTTTTGCCATTTGTGCACCCAGGTTCGTCGTTGAGTACACCATCACAGGCGATCCTGTCTGTGATGCAGCGTCAATGGCCTCAGAGCTGATAGTTCATGCTGCTGCAGATGTCGTCGAACTGTTCGTGCAGATAGTTGTTGTCTTGCAAACATCCCCATCTGTTGACTCAGGGATCTAGACGTGGCTGCACGATCCGTTACAGCCATGCGGATAAGATGCCTGTCATCTCGACTGCTAGTGATACGAGGCCGTTGGGATCCAGCACGGCGTTCCATTTTACCCTCCTGAACCCACTGATTCCATATTCTGCTAACAGTCATTGGATCTCGACCAACGCAAGCAGCAATGTTGCGATACGATAAACTACAATCGCGATAGGCTACAATCCAACCTTTATCAAAGTTGGAAACGTGATGGTACGCATTTCCCATCCTTACACGAGGCATCACAACAATGTTTCACCAGGCAATGCTGGTTAACTGCTGTTTGTGTATGAGAAATCTGTTGGAAGCTTTCCTCATGTCAGCACATTGTAGGTGTCGCCACCTGCGCCAACCTCGTGTGAATGCTCTGAAAAGTAAATATGAGGTCCTCCACAGAGTGCTAATAAAGTGTGTTAAATTTCCGTTACACAGCAAATAACACAAATTGAAATGTTGTAGATTGACCAAATTCCTAGGGATTACAATTACAAACAACATGAATTGGAACCATCACATAGAAACATTATAGGGAAGCTTAACAGAAGACAGGGTTTTGCTGGGAAGAACATAAAAGATGCAACAAATGTATTGAAGATACTGCCTACACTATGCTTGTCTGCCCTCTCCTGGAGTGTTGCTGTAAAAGTATGGGATACTTACCAGACAGGGCTGACAGAGGACACCGAAAAAACTTCAGAGAATGGCAGCTTGGCTTGTATTATCACAAAACAGGAGAGAGATTGTCGCAGGTACTGTAAGCGAGGTGAGATGCCACGCATTGAAACCTAGATATTTTCAGTTGCAGAGAGATATTTTCACAAAAAATTCAATCACTAACTTTCTCCTCTGAATGCCAAAATGTTTCATTTCCTCACACCTACATGAGGAGAAATGACCCTCGTAATAATATAAGGACAATCGGAACTCGCGTAGGACGTATTAGGTTTTCATTTTTCACACACGCTGTTAGAGAGCGACACAGTTTAGTAGTAGTCTGAAAGTTGTTGTATGAACCGCATGCCAAATACTTGAGTGTGTATTCCATAGGGATCGTGCAGACGTGGCTGTCTGTTGGTGGATAGTTCATAATGACATACCTGTTAATAAGGTGTTAATCCTTTACAGGAACACGTTTCCATTTTCCTCATTTCCTTGTACACAAGTCCTACGGTCTCAATTAAGCGTGTGTCGCGGTGCTAGCACTGACTGCGAAGTATGCTGTGCCCGTTAGCAGCTGCTGGCTGTGCCCGCAGGACTCGCAGGACGGGTCCACGCAGCCTGCGCCCGCACCCACGCCGCCACCGACGACGACGGCAGCTGCGGCGGCACCGTCGCAGGCCCCGCCCTGCCCCCGCAGTACCGGCAGCATGGTAGCGCACCATGACGACATTGTCACCCGCATGAAGAACATTGAGATGATCGAGCTGGGGAGGCACCGGATACGGCCCTGGTACTTCTCCCCGTACCCTCAGGTACTGCTCTCTGGCTGTCATATTTATACTAACCGTGTACAGCAGGGGTGTCCAAATCGTGGCCTGTGGGCCACGTGCGACCCAAAGCAATTTTCAGTCTGACCCAAGAAATGAGTATCTGTCACACAGTTGGAGAAAAAATCGCATTAAATTCCATTTGTGTAAATGTATGATAAACTGAATATTTTAACTTTGAAACTCCTCCCACATGATACTCTTCTCTCCTTGGCCCATCCTGTGGTTTTTTGCTCAGCTGTTATTGTTAGTGTGAAGTGCATTATGTGCAGCCTAATTAAGCTAAAGTTTGGACACCCCTGTTACAGAAACTGCTTTTGTAACCTCAAGCATTGTTAACCTTGTGAAATTTAAAATTTTCCCAGTGAACTAGATATTCGAAAAGATTTCAGGCTTGCAGCCGGTCGTCGTTAGCTTCCATCCACGATATTTCGACTGGACAAGTGCCAGCCATCCTCAGGTGAGGATGGCTGGCAGTTGTCCAGTCGAAATATCATGGATGGAAGCTAACGATGACCGGCTGCAAGCCTGAAATCTTTTTGAATATTGTTAACCTTGTTTTCAACTCGCACCATCAGAAGACGGGAGCTTTAACCTTTTTACTGCTACAGACGTTCTCTCTATATTCTGTTCTGACGGCGGCTTTTGTTATGGCAGTTCTCCTCACCAAATTCTGGTGCCCATGCTGAGGGATGGCCTTCCAGCCGATATGAAATACTTATGATGAAAAAATTTGATTTTTGCACGTCTTAGTCTATATCATCCTTTGATAAAGAACTGAATTTCTTTTTGTTACCTGTTATACTCAGTACATTGCTTAAAATTAAATAAAACATTGCATTGCAAGATTTGCAGAGGTAGAACGTGTTGCATAAACTTTATGTATAGTTGAGTTTAGCTCATACATATATATATATATATATATACACAAATTGTATTTATATTACATGTGCCCAGTAATTTGCAACCTCCAAGGTGCTTGGAGTGGCTTGCAAGAGATCAATCTTCGTGCAGGATGTGGGGCACAAAAGGCACTGGAGCATGTGGCTTGTGGTTTGTTCTTGTCCACAATCACAGGACGTATCTTCTGTTATGAACCCCCATCTCTTCAGGTTGTCTCTGGATCGTCCAACTCCTGATCGTAATCTGTTTAAAGATTTCCACACCAGCCAGCTCTCGTTGTGTCCAGGTGATAGTACTTCAGCTTCTGGCGTCTGCAGGTGAGGCGTCGACTTCTTCCATAACTCCAGCCTTGCCTTCTCTGGTGAAATGGTGAGCTTCTCGAATGTTCTCAGGAAGCTCTTTCGTGATCTCAGCCGTTGCTGTGGTGGATTATGTCCGTGCAGTGGATGGGCACTGTCCTGTTCCACTTTCAGTCTCTCCTTGTTGGCAGCCACCGTTCTGCGTATTCATGGTGGCGCTATTCCAGCCAGGCAGTAGAGCTTATCAGTTGGGGCAGGTCTTAAGCAACCTGTGATCAACCTGCAGGTTTCGTTGAGAGCAATGTCTACTTGTCTGGCATGAGATGACCTGTACCAGACTGGAGAAGCATATTCAGCAGTAGAAAAGCACAGTGCCATTGCAGAACAGCGAATAGTTTGTGGATGAGATCCCCACTGTGTCCCTGCTAGTTTGCGAATTAGGTTGTTTCGAGCGGAGATTTTCATTTTGGTGTTCTTGCAGTGAGTTTTGAATGTCAGAGTTTTATCGAGAGTGACTCCAAAGTATTTAGGTGCGTGATGATGCTGGAGTTGGATGCCTGACCATGCAATATGTAGCTCACAATTAGCTTCCCTGTTCCTTAAATGAAAGGCACACACTTGTGTCTTCGAAGGGTTTGATCTGAGTTGGTTCCGATTGTAGTAGCTTGACAGTGTTCTAAGTGCTGTTGTCAGATTTCTTTCCACTCTTTCAAAGCATGAGCTCTACGTAACAAGGGCTAGGTCATCTGCATATAAGAATCTTCTTGTGCCTGGAGTCAATGGCTGGTCGTTGGTATAGATGTTGAAGAGAAGTGGAGCCAAGACGCTTCCCTGAGGTAGACCATCTTTCAGCGCTCTCCAGCGACTGCGTTGTCCTTGAAATTCAACAAAAAACCTGCGGTTTTGGAGGAGGGATTGTGTGTCAGCTGTAATACATTACTGTAGTCAGACTGAATTTAATGTTCCGCTGTGAATTGTGCACTTATATGAAACTTCCTTGGCTGATTAAAAATTGTGTGCTGTACTAAACCACAAACTCTAATCCCTTGCCTTTTGCTGGTGAGTGCTCTACCAACCGAACTACCAAAGCACGTCTCGTGACCCATCCTCACATCCATACTTCTGCCAGTATGTCATCTCCTACCTTCCAAACTTCACAGAAGTTGGTAGAGCACTTGCTCGCAAAAGGTAAAAGTCCCAAGTTTGAGTCTTCGTTCGGCAGACAGTTTAAATCTACCAGGAAAGTTTCAAATCAGCGCATACTGTACTACAGCGTGAAAAATTCATTCTGGAAACATTTCCCGGGCTGTGGCTAAGCACATCTCCATAATATACTTTCTTACAGGAGTGCTAGTCCTGCAAGTTTTGTAGGAGAACTTCTGTGAAGTTTGGAAGGTAGGTGATGAGGTACTGACAGAAGTAAAGCTGTGAGGACGTGTCATGAGTTGTGTTTGGGTAGCTCAGTTGATAGAGCACTTGCCAGGGAAAGGCAAAGGTCCTGAGTTTGAGTCGCACTGCAGCATTAGTTTTAATCTGCGATACTGTCTGAGGGATGTGGATTTAAGTGAGGCTGTACATTTTATTTAAGTGCAATACAATTAACCTACTCATGGGTCCCTCAAATGCTCCAATTTATCGTGAAATAATATTGTGTCCATGTATTGCGCAAAAATGCTAGGCTGAGAACAGCATAGTATTGTTGTGCAGTATGAGCGCCCGGGACGTGTCAGTTAGAATTCTGCCTTCCTAGTGAACATGAACATGTTGGCACTTAGTGATGTAAAACTCGTATGTATTGTGATTTCAGTCACTATGTGCTTTGAAAGAAAAACAGGGGAAGCAGCAGTGGGCGGAAAGTGGCTAGGAAGGCGTCCTATGTTCGACTATACTAACACGCTAAGAGAACTTGCAGCAAAGGCAGATAGCTATCGGAAGATTTTAATGATGAATGAGGAATCTTTCAACGAATTGGTGAACTTCGTTACACCTTACCACACAAAAAAAGATGCTGTACGTGTACTACTCATATTTCATTTTTCACAATGCTGGAAACAATGTATAAAATGGAAAGGAGAAGCAGTCTATAAAATGGAGAAAAGTTAAATACATTATTTTAGAGGATTGGTAGGCATTTCTGCAATAAATAATTCAAGCTTGTGAAATGAAATGAACAAATGAGCGGTTGCAGCATTATCTCCCTGCACTGCAACGCTTTAGTCAAGTGTTTATACCACTTTGATAGTGTGAAACGTTATTGTATTATAGTGCTAAAATATACTTCAAAGTAGCATAAAACAAAATTTTAAGAGTTTTTGAGTAAATAGTCTTCAGTTGGAGAGGGAAAGTGCCCAACAGAAAGTTCTTCATTCTTAAACTCTGCCACATTCCTCATAACACATTTAATATGCTCTTGCAAGGTGTTCAGTGTTAGTGTTACTTTCAACTTTTTCAACATTTTTGATAAAAAAAAAAGGTAGGAATTGTCAGTGCCAAAGGATATAGGGTCTGAGAGTTATCAAGAAGCTATGTTTCTTCAGAAGGAGGCTTTACTGTTGAGTAGCAACCTTCATGTGGGTAGCACTAAATATCCGCAGCTGGACGACTTGTCTTGCTAGTACATTATATACATGAATCTTCCTTGTGAAGTAGTCTGTCTGTTTAGTGTAAACCATATGCAAATCGCTACAGCAGTTCCTGAGATTAGCTTTCAGATACAGACAGAAAAATATGGCATGGACTTTAATTTTGTAATATGTACAGTAACCAAATGTAATTTTTATTACACAGTTCTGTGTTATGAAAATACCATCTGCATTATCCATGTAAGTTGACTTTACACAAAACATACTCTGCAACTCGTTAATTGAATGTAGGATTCTAGTTTTCCAATTGAGACAGACAGTCGTCCTTTTTAAGTTTTTGGGGTTACAGCTAAATCACAACCTTAATTCAAAAACCTGAACTCTAGAATTGAGCTATGAGACGCAGAAAGGGGATATCTGGCACAGTTTAAAATTTAAGCAAAGGAAACTCCAGGATTGAATAACAACAATATTATGAATAGGATAGATTACTACTAACCATGTAGAGGAGGTGGTGAGTTGCCACTTTTAAGCTTTCGGCCTAAAGACCTCGTGAAATACAGAAACACACACACACACACACACACACACACACACACACACACACCAATGTCTCTGGCTGCTGTGTCTACAAACTACCTAGAACAGATAGATGGTTAGACCTAATGGCAACAAATAGACCTGATCTCTTTGGGAATGTCATAACTGACAAAAAGGCAGTGCAACTACTGTAACAGAATCTTATTGAAAGACCTCTCAGAAAACCCTAAGAACTTCTGGGTATATGTAAAGGCTGTCAGTGATACTAAAACAGATGTTCAGACATTCACAAATGACACAAGAATGAAAGTGAAGATGGTAAAACAAAAGCAGAAATGCTGTACTCCATTTTCAAATGTTCCTTTGGACAGTAAAATCTAGGAATACTACACCAGTTCAGTTGTCTCACCACTGCAAAGATGAGAGGGGGTGATGAGAAATAGCTGAAATCTCTAAACTTTGATGAAGTTCCACGGCCCAATGTAATTTATAACAGATTATGTACAGAATATGCTGCTGACTTGGCACCCCTTCTAATCTTATCATCATAGATTCCTGGAACAAAAAACTGCGCCCAGTAGTTGGAAGAAAGCATAGGTCACACCCATCTACAAGAAGGGTAACAACACTAACATCCAACATCTTCAACATCCAGTCGTTGCAAAATGTGAGAACATGCTGAGCTCAAACATAGTGAGGTCTCTCAGACAGAATGATGTCTTCCACGCCACCCAACACTGAGAATGACGGTTCAACCCCATGTCCAGCCATTCTGATTTAGGTTCTCTATGATATCCCTAAATCACTTCAGAGAAGTGCCGAGACAGTTCCTTTGAAAGGGCGCGGCTTACTTCCTTCCCCAGTTCCTTTGAAAGGGCATGACTTACTTCCTTCCCCATCCTTTCCTAATCCAATGGGACCGTTTACCTCGTTGTTTGGTGCCCTTCCCGAATCAACCAACCATGCCAACCAGCATGGATACCAAAAGTATCAATAGTATGAAACCCAATTCACGCTTTTCACTCACTCACTCACACACACACACACACACACACACACACACACACACACACACTTAAAAGTATGCTTCAAGGTAGAATTAGATGCAGTTTTTCATGAGTAAAATATGTGACTGGATTGATGATTTCTTAGTGGAGGGGATGCGCCATGTTATTTTAGATGGAGAGTCATCAACAGACGTACAAGTAACTTAAGCCATTCATCAAGGAAGTGCGATATGGCCATTTGTGTTTATGTTGTATATTATTGACATCACACAATATTAATAAAAATTCCAGATATTTTTCAGCTGATACAACTACCCCTAAGGCAATACTGTCTGAAAAAAGCTGCACAAATATTCAGTCACATCTTGCAAGGAGACAGCCCAGCAATCAAGTTTTTGTATTTTTAATATTATTTTATGGTACATGACGTTATTAAACAAATATATGCTAATTAACATATACCTGATCACCATTTTTTTATGAAAATTTGACATCATCTTGTTTTTAATTGCACATCATGTGCATTGCAAATACAAATTCTTTATTGTTGATATTTTATAAAAAGATTATATAATTTTAAAAAATGTTACAAATGTATTAACCATCTTTCATAAAATATCAATAATTATAAACTTATATTTGCAAAGAAAATTGTAATTTTGTGTGTAATATGGAATTAAAAACAAGATGAAGTGCATTTTTTATAAAAGATTGTGGTTAGGTATATGTTAATTAGCATGTATTTGATGAACTTTATATTTAAATGGTGTAGGTATTGGCGCAGGGAGGAGTCTAGCGCATGTTTCAAACCAACGATTCATTAATTACGTGATTACCATTCTCCATTGTCACTGAATGAGCCATGCAGCCTGGCAGGAAAATTGACTTAATTTCAGCGAATTACAGTTCCTTGGAAACCTTGAAGGTCAATTTTCTCAGGAATTTTTGAGAGTTGCATTGAACTGCTTTGGGAAATTGGTATTTGAGCTCTGAACCTCACGTATGATAAATCTTAAAAAAAATAAAATAATAATAATTATTATTATTATTACAAAATCGAATTGCTAGGTAATCTTCTTGTTAGTAGGATTCCAAAGTGGTGCAGAGATTTGCAACTTAATTAAATGTTCAGAAATGTAAAACAAAAAATAGTAGTATCCTATAACTACAATGGTAGTGAGCCACAGTTGCAATCGGGAAACTCATACAAACACAGGGGTGTAACAATTTCTGAGGATACAAGATGGAATAATTGTTTAGGTTCACTCATAGGTAAAGCAGGCGGCAGATTTTAGTTTATTTGTAGATACTAAGAAAATGCAATGAATTTATAAATGAGACTGCTTACAAAACACTTGTGCAACCGATTCCAGAATATTGCTGAAGTTTATGGGACCCATATCATACAGTATTAGCAGGTACTATTGTCCGCCCCCAGTAGCTGAGTGGTCAGTGCGACAGGATGTCAATCCTAAGGGCCCGGGTTCGATTCCCGGCTGGGTTCAAGATTTTCTCCACTCATGGGACTGGGTGTTGTGTTGTCATCATCATCATCATCATCATCATCATCATCATCATTCAATCTCCATCGACGCGCAAGTCGCCGAAGTGGCTTCAAATCGGAAAACTTGCACCTGGCAAATGGTCTACCTGACGGGAGGCCCTAGTGACCCGACATTTATTTAGCAGGTAATATTGAATGTATATAAATAAACAATACAAATATAGTTGCAGGTTTGTTTGACACTTGGGGGAGAGTCACAGATGTGCAGAAAACTGGAACTGGCGGATACTTGAAGACAGACTGCAACTATCCCATGAAAACCTACTAACCAAGTTTTAAGAATGATCATTAAGTGAACTGTGTATCACATCTCTAGGTACCACGAAGACATGTAATCAGTAGTTCCTTAGGCACTCCAGTCTCCAAAGGAAGAATTTCAAATATGTGGTACGATGGGAAGTACCCTCAGCTGTGCCCTTCACAGTGCTTTGCAGTCTAGATGTAGATGTGATCTCAGCTGAGAGGATTGTGGAAGCAGGTAAGATAACGGAGAGGGTTTAAAGCAAGAGAGTTGCGGGTGGGGTTGGGGAGGGATAGCAAGTATTTGTCTGTATTTGTTTCTCTTCCTCAGGTCACCTGTGTATTGTAGAATAGAGAAGGCTGTAAATGGAAACCTGTCGGTATAGTTTTGCACTGCTTTTTTGCAAGCAAAATGTCTCCTTATGAAATATTATGTGAAGTAGTTTAATTGAAATCTTCTGAGCATCTGTATTACTAAATGACTAATCTGGTGCATTTTTTCTGCATCCAGAGACAACAAAAACTTGATTTTCAGTATTTTGCATAATTATTGACCAAATTCAAAATTTTAAAATACTGCCATAATCTACTTATTAAGAAGTACAATCTTATGTTGCAGGTTTAACCCAGTAAACCAAATATTAGAGATAGAAAATATTTGTGTGTCTCAAGGCAGCAAAACTTACGGTGCACAAATCACCGAGATAATATTCATCCAGTATTTGAGAACGAAAGCACTTCGCAGCTTCCAACAAACTTTACAAATAATTTCAAACCTTTATGAAACTTTTTCTTGCTGACGCCACCACAAAATAATGAAAGGAAAAATTTGATCCCTTGCTACATTTTTACTCTTTGTGCAGTCAGACTTCAGTATCAGGCATGACATTTCAGTATCTTACTTCATTACTACTACTATCTTTATTTGTAACACAATATGCTGACAGTATCTTCATATACCAACCAAATGCAGCAGCAAAATTGTATCATTGTACAACATATAGTGTGGGGCATAAAATGTCATAAATATTGAGATTCTTGAAAGACTGACTTAAAACGGACTACACATTACCCATACTAAATATACCCAGTGTTTGATTATAAGAGTACTAAGTGACTTCCAAGAAACTTGAAACATAATTTCATACCTTTTCCAAACTTTTTCTTGTTTCGTATTTAGCATAAAATATTTAAGTAAAACCAAACAATGGAAAATCCAGGATGGAATGTAACAATATAATGAAAAGGATAGCTGCTACTCACCAGATAGCAGAGATGCTGAGTCGCAGAAACACACAATAAGAAATTTGTCAAAAATAGACAACACGCGCGAGTGTGTGCGTGAAAACACACAAACACACACACACACACACACACACACACACACACGACCACAGTCTCTGGCAGATGGAGCCAGACTGCAAGCAGCAGCACATTATGGGAGAGGCACTTGGGGTGGGGGTAAGGAGGAGGCCGGGGTGGGAAGGGAGAAGGATAGTAGGGTAGTGGCGGGGTATGGTGAAGTGCTGCTGGGAGCATGCAGGAAAGAGTTGGAGAGTAGGGCAGCTAGGTGCAGTTGGGAGGTCAGACGGAGGGGCAAGGAGGGGGGTAGCAGAAAAGGAGAGAAGCAAAAAGATTGGGTATGTTGGTGGCGTGCAGGATTTTGTAGTGCTGGAATGGGACTAGGGAAGGGGCTAGATGGATAAGGACAAAGACTAACAAAGGTGGAGGCTAAGAGGGTTACAGGAACTTAAAATATATCCTACCCAGTTGCCTCTCCTACCATACGCTGCTGCTTGCAGTCTGGCTCCAGCAGAGACTATGGTTTTGTGTGTGTGTGTGTGTGTGTGTGTGTGTGCGTGGGGGGGGGGGGGGCTATTTTTGACAAAGGCCTTGTTGGCTGAAAGCTAACTTTATGGCAGTCTCTTTGTTGTGCCTTTCTGCAACTCAGCATCTCCACTATTTGGTGAGTAGCAACTATCCTTTTCATTGAATTGTAATATTTAAGTAGAGTAATCTGGCATTTGAAGCAGTTTTATACATGGCAGTTTTTTTAAGAATTGGGTGTGAGGTGTTTACTAGTATAGAACTAAATGGGGAGATGACTTTAGAAGTGGAAGTAACATTGAGACATGTCATGCAAAATCATCAGATGCAAAAGTAACTTCAGGAGTAACCCAGAGGGCTACTACTGTTCACAAAATGTAGAAATGATGTGGTGAATGATAATGGAAATTCTATAGCGAAGCTTATAGATGATGGTGTTGTGTATAGGAAAGTTGCATTGCCAGACAACTACACTGAAATACAGAAAGGCCTGCAAGGTCTAACAGTTCAATCTCGCCATGGATAAATGTGCTGCAGTACATAAATAGGTGGAAAGAATCGTTCTTTTTCAATTACTTGATGGGCAGTCAATCATTGAAACAGTAACAACTGTAAAATATCTAGGAGTGTTCATCTTGAGCGATCTGTGAGAAAAACCACATGAAATTAATTGTTAGAAAAGCAGTCGCCAAGCTGAAATTTGTTGTAATAGCACTAAGGAAACGAGATTTGTCTATGAAAGATGAGACACACATTTGTCACTGCTTTTCTCATCAAACCACAGTGGCATGCACTACAAGAGATGTGTTGCGCATCGTGAAGAGGGCTACTGTTACAAATCTGAGAGTTTACAAAGAGTTGAGCAACATATTACTTCCTATCAAATTCATCAGTGAAATAATTCCACTACAAAAATTGGAGAAATCACACTTTATGTGAAGCCTCACTGACAATCGTTCTCACAAGTATTATTTGTGAGCAGAACAGAGATGGGAGGAAATAGATCAGTAGATTGATAAGTTAAAAGTGTGCATCAAGACTATGATCATATCTTAATCAAATTACAGCATGTACACGAGGGTGGTTTGATGAGTCTGGTAAAAAAACAAAACAAAAAATGTTTCATAAACAACTCACCTAACGTCTCGATGTAGTCTCCTTTGAGGAAATACATTTACCCCAGTAATCATCCAGCTGTTTTGTCCCATCGAAAAATAGGTTCTGTCAAACTGCAAAATCCTCATTGACTTCAGCTATCACTTCCTCATTTGATGAAAATTTCTTCCCGACAAGCCAAAGTTTCAAGTTAAGAACAGGAAAATGTCACTTGGTGCTAACTCTGCTGAATAGGGTGGATGAGGAACCAATTCAAAGCCTAGTTCATACACTCTTGCCACTGCTATCACTGATGTGTGGGATAGTGCATTATCTTGGTGGAAGAGGAATTTTTTGTGTGCCAACTTCGATCTTCTTTCAGCCAATGCAAGTTTCAAATTATTCAACAATGAAGCATAATAATGTCCAGTTATGGTTCTGTCTTTCTCCTAGTAATCTATGAGGATTATTCCTTGAGAATCCAAAAAAAGTGGACATCACCTTACCAACTGACAAAATAATCTTTGCCTACTTGGATGCACTCTTTTTGACTACACTGATTGCTATTAAATACCATTGGACATTGTGTTGAAATGTTGTGCCAGATGCACCATTGGTTGACTGTGAGCAATAATGGCACCCACCTTGCGTGAGCTTGCTTCTTCATAGCCTATTTTCCATGCAGAATATTATGTACTCGTTCAGTTGAGATGCATACTGTGTCTTGGTTGACTGTGAGCAATAATGGCACCCACCTTGCGTGAGCTTGCTTCTTCATAGCCTATTTTCCATGCAGAATATTATGTACTCGTTCAGTTGAGATGCATACTGTGTCAGCAGTCTCAAAAATTTTTATTCATCAGTCTTGCATTATCATGCCATGCATTTTGTCAATGGTTTCCTTCATGATAACCTCAATTGAATTGTCAGGGCAGAGTTCATATTTGGTGTTTGTCCGAGCATGTTTAAATTCATTAATCCAAAAGCAAATGCAATCCAAAGGGACCATGATGGTGCAGACTATGCATGAACTTATCCAATTCTTTTTTAATTTGTGTGGCAGTCCAACAGTTCAGATGAAATTGTTTAGTAACAGCACAAAACTTGGTTTTCTCCTTTTTCAATCGCAGTTGACTCACTGACCAATTCAGGCGGCTGTCAACAATGAACTGTTTGTTGTATGTTGTTGAAATTATTATCCTTTGAATAATCGAGCTCACCAACCGTGGAGAGACAGCAAAAATGTTCCATTCTTTCATGGAAATTTTCCAGGGTAATTATAAACCCCATGATACATTTCAAAAAATCACAGATGTATGACCCGTAACAAATGGTACAGTATATGAATGACAAACTCCTAATGCTTCCCCCTCCCCAATAATGTTTATAAATGTTGTTTGTTAAACCTTCACAACATGGCCCACATATAGTCGGTAGTCCAGTTCTGCTCATACCCGGCCCAGGATATCAGGAATGATGCTAAGAGCAGCTGCTGCAATGCCTTGTCACAAGTTTTTGAGATTCTGTCATTTAGATTAGACTGATTTATCGTGTAACTGAAATTTAATGGATTCCTTTTAGCACTTGTGTGGATGACTCCCACTTTCATCATTTAGGGTCCGTTGCCAATTTTTGCACATTTCAGATATCTTTTCTAAATTGTTTTGTAATTTGTTTTGATCTTCTGATGAGTGTACTAGACAATAAACGACAGCATCATCTGCAAAAAACTTAAGATGGCTGCTCAGATTGTCTCTTAATCATTATATAGATAAGGAACAGCAGAGGGCCTATAATGCTACCTTGGGGAACACCAGGAATCACTTCTGTTTTACACAATGACTTACCATCAGTTACTGTGAACTGACAGGAAATCACAAATCCAGTCGCAGAAATGAGACCATATTCCATAACAACGCAATTTCACGACAAGCCGCTTGTGTGGTACAGTGTCAAAAGCCTTCTGGAAACCTAGAAATACTGTATAAATTTGAAATCCCTTGTCAGTAGCACTCAACACTTCTGTGTATGTAAAGAGCTAGTTGTGTTTCACAGGAATAACATTTTCTAAATCTGTGTTGTCTGTGCGTCAATAGACTGTTCTCTTTGAGATAATTCAAAATGTTCGAACGCAATATATGTTCCAAAATCCTGCTGCATATCGCCATTAATGATATGGGCCTGTAATTTTGTGGATTACTTCTAATATCTTTGTTGAGTATTGGTGTGACCTGTGCAGATTTCCAGTCTTTGGATACGGATCTTTCGTCGATCAAGCGGTTGTATATGATTACTAAGTATGCTATTGTATCCGCATACTCTGGAAGGAACCTAATTGGTGAACAGCCGGGACCAGAAGACTTGCTTTTATTAAGTGGTTTAAGTTGCTTCACTACTCCGAGCATATCTACTTCTACATTACTCATATTGATTCAAATTCTTCGTCTTCTTTGATGAATGAATTTCGAAAGGCTATGTTTAGTGACACTGCTTTTGCAACACTGTTGTCAGTAGTATTTACATTGCTATCGCACAGAGATGGCGTTGACTGTGTCTTGTCGCTAGCATACTGTACATACATCCAGAATCTCTTTGGATGTTCTGCCAAGTCTCGAGATACAGTTTCGTTGTGGAAACCATTGTACAAAGGATTTTCCACACAGCTGGTTGAGCAATGATCAACTCTGCACTAGTTCGATAAGTAGTCTTCTAAGGGACTTTGCAACATCACATCCCTCACACGGTCCACTGCATGTTTTGATGCTCCCATTCAGCCCGAACATTTAGTGTCGCACAGGCAATTGTTGTCCTCAGATTTCTTGTACTGCATATCTCTGTTGTTGTAAACGTGTAGTGTCTTCTGAAACTTTCAACCGGGCGCTCTTTTCACACACATTACCAATTGCCGACGGGCGAGTTCTAGCTCATCATACGCTTTTCCTGCATTGTTTTCTGTCTTTTTTCATCAACTACAGTCGGTGGCATCCCTCTCCGCCGTTTTCCAAACTAATTTACTGGCACCGTGTTAAAAGAAAAAACTTCGAGAGTTTCTCATTCCTGTACTGCATCATCTGTTATGCTATGTTTAGCCATTTACCTATACTGGTGTTTTAAAATGTTTAATTTGCTTTATAATTACCCTATGTATAAAACACCGTCTTACCATCAGCTGTTATAGAACTATTAAGGTTGTATTGCTGTGTATGTTGTCTTGAGTGTTGTATATTACCACATTTTTTACTTGATGGTTGCAGTTTTCTTTTAAAATTTTGTGAGTCAGAATTAGTTAGTGCAAATGAAAAACAAATATGAAAAGAATGTGTATTTAAAAAACAAGAATACTTAATGGAAGTGCTATAAAGTAATACTGGATTTTTACTTTGTTAGCTATAATGAATACTACAGTCGCAAAACAGCCTTTACCAGACACACACATTAACACAAAAATTACGGTTAAGTGTTCAATGTGCATGCTGAAGTGCACATTACAGATACATTTAGCAGAGTGATGCTTTTGGCTGGCACATCAGGATACATTTTCTGTTGCAACTACATACCACCTCACCATCCACTTTGTTTTGTACACAGTTCCCTAATGAGAGAAAAATCAATATTTTATTATTTAAGTATTACACTGCTTTCATATATTGAAAAATTGTTGCTCAGCAACAGAGTTACAATTTGGAGCTTATTTTCTTTTTAGAATTTAACATTTTACATATCTTGTCTGAAAATTTTGAAAGATGTCATGTTATATTTGGGAGATAAAATCTCAAAACTTTTAGAATATCTTTATTTTATTTGTTTGACTGTGATGCAACATAAACTCATTAGCTATTGAATTACATGAATGTGTGAGATTTTGTGTGCATCCACTGTGTTGTGTGGGTGGTTGGCAGACAGGGATCTACATTTTTGTGTGTCTTTATGATTGTAGTTATATTATAACAAATTGTTATCTGTCTCTTTCAGGAAATGGTTAACCTGCCTTGCATATACATATGCGAATTCTGCCTAAAATATAGAAAAAGTAGGAAATGTCTTAGGAGGCACTTGGTAAGTTTCAAACCACCGTTTTGTCATTTATGTAGTTTTGATAAATATCTCAGTGATATTGGTTATGTTGCTGTGCCACTATTGTACTGAAACTCCCTCCCACCATTATTCACAATCTAGAACATAAGCAGGCCCAAAATACAGTCATGAGCTGTCCTCCAAGAGCGTTAGTCCCAAAGAAGCATCAGGCCTTTCCATAGGCCCTACCTTTTGCTCCACTCCCGAATTCGATCTTGCTTGACTTATTAAAGATCTCTCCTCTCCCAGTCTCTACATTGGAGACACTTCTTTGCCACCATCCCTACCAATTGTGCTCAACCCAAAATTAATACTGAACACTGCCTGACTCAGTTCACTCATCCATCCAACCGTGATCCACCCACACTGCGCCCCAAATCACCCCTTGTTAACCTTCCAGAATTTCTTAACCTCAAACCTTGCTTCACAATCATTTCCCAAACCCCTCAACATGGAAACCAACCTTGCATCAGCAGAAAGAATCGCAATCCACCACCTAAAAACTGATCCCAACCTTATAATCCTACCTACTGACAAAGGCTCTGCCACAATGGTTTGGAACTGCAGTGATTACCTGGCAGAGAGAGTCTGCCGGCTGTTACATCCATCTGCATAAAAACCCTGCCACAGTGACTCCATTCCAGAAATCCAACAGGATGCTCCTCATGTCATTACTCCCTCTATACTGTAGTCCCCAATGCCTATGGACTTGACTCTATTGAACACTACCTTTCCAAATGCCTGACTGACTACAGATTTACAAAGTCCTTCCTGGTCACCATGATCAGCTATATCCTCACCCACAATTTCTTTTCCTTTGAAGGCATAACTAAACAGATCCGTGGTACATCGGTGGGCACAAGCATGGTACCATCCTATGCCTCCCTGTTCATGGCCCTTCTACTGGAATTCTTACTAACCACACAGAATCCCATACCCTCCACCTGGCTCAGATTCATTAATGAGATCTTTGTGATTTGTTCCGAGCGTGAGGACACCCTGTACGCATTCCTCCAGAACCTCAACATCATCTCTGTTCAATTTACCTGGTCCTCCTCATACCAACGAGCCACCTTCCTAGATGTTGACCTCCATCTCAAAGATGGCTACTTCAGTACCTCCGGCAAATATCATACTTAACAACAACCAGCAATACCTCCACTTCAACAGCTGCACCCATTCCATTCCATTCCATTCCCAGGAAGTCCCTTCCATACAGCCAAGCCACCTGTAGTTATAGCATCTGTAGGGATGGGCAGTCCCTCTCCAAATACACCACCTGTTTGGTTAAGTATTTCATAGATTGAAATTATCCTCTCAACCTTGTACAGGAATATATCTCCTATGCCTTGTCTCTCCAGTCACCTACCACCTCCAACATTCTCACTGTCTGTCTACAAGGAAGCTCACTCCCCTTGTAACCCAGTACCACCCAGGACAGGAGCAACTGAATCATATTCTCCACCAGGGTTTCAACCACCTTATATTGTGCCCTTACATAAGGAATATCCCACACACTATCCTCCCCATCCCTTCCAATTGGTATTCCACCCACCAAACCTATGCAATATCCTTGTCCATCCCTGCTCCACCTTTACTCCACACCTGCTCCCAATGCATTGCCTCATAGCTCATATCACTGTGGGAGACCTAGAGGCAAGACCTGTCCCATAAATCCTTCCACCATCACCTGCTCCAATCTGGTCACAGGCATCTCCTATCCCATCAAAGGCAGGAATAGTTGTGAAAGCAGACATGTGATCTGCAAACTAAGCTGCAATCACTGTAATGCTTTCTGCATGGACATGACAACTAACATACTGTCCACACGAATATGCACTGACAAACTGTGGCCAAGAGACAGCTGACCACCTGATTGCTAAACATGCTGCCCAACACATTGTTCATCATTTCAGTGACTGCTTCACAGCCAGCACCATCAGGATCCTTCCTACCAACACCAGATTTTCTGAATTGTGCAGGTGGGAACTCTCCCTGCAGTATATTCTGTGTTCCTGTTTACACCCATGGCCCCAATCGTCAATAGTCCTTGTCCTCTGCCCACCTGTCCATTCCCAGCTCACACTCGAGCACTACACAGTCTTCTGATCCATCAATGCATCCACTAGTCTTTTTCCCCTCCTCCAGTTCTCTCCTCTTCTGGTTCCCTCTCACCCCCAAACATCCCAACTGCTCCCAGCAGCCCTACCCTGTCCCCACCACATCCTTGCACACTATCAGAAGCAGCTCTTCACTTTCACCAACCCCTACCCTGCTATTCCTGCCCAACACCACTTCCCTATCCTCAGTACCCATGCCAGATTGCTACTCCCATAAGTGCGGCCATAGTGACCAGAGACTGTGTGTGTGTGCACGTGCGTGTGTGTGTTTTACACACTGACCCTAAAAACTTACCACTATCCAAACATTTGCCTATTAAAGAACATGCTGTAATTAATCAGGGCAACAATTGAGCCGACCAAGGAAGTGGTGCTCTTGTCACAGACCCCTAGTACTCTTAAAAAAGTAAGGGATGTTAGGTAAGAAAATAAATTGATCCGCAACTGAATATTTACTTAGTAATATGAACTTAAAGATGGAAGGAACTGGAGCATAAGCTACTGAATGACTTACTGATACCAAAACACAGTGTATGTGCCAAAACAGTGCTCAAATTTAAAGTCATGCTACAATCTTTTGCGTAAATACTCTCTACTATACACTAACTTCACCTAACATCAGCTTATATTAATTGCCACAACACCCAAGTTATTGCAAAATATTAAATACAGTGTCAGTAAATTTACTTTGAATGCGGGGAGAAGCTTTGTGAAAATAATCTCTTGCTGCAAACTAATTTAATGAAGAAAAATCATTTCTGATAAACATCATCATGATCTGAGTACTACATAAGGAAATCAACAGCTTGAATATCCAATAGAAACAAAATACTCTTACAATGCCAACCTTCAGTTGCTAATTATGCAGCGTAATACTTTTTGTTCTGACTATTCACTGAATAGGTATGGCTGCGGTTATATTGTTTTCATAAAGCCTATACCACATTTAAAATACCAAAAGACATTTTCTGCTTTAATCTGTAGACATTCTGTTAAATGTAATTCCTTCAGCAGCAATTGATATTTATGTAGGTAACTAATCATTGAATGTTTTGCTCAGTATAATTTTTAATTAAGGCTCTCTCAGGTTAGATGAAAATGAAAAGCTAAAATAAAAATCCCACAGCAAATATCTTTCACAGTTAATGCAAATATTTATTCCTTAACAGAAGGGACACTTCTGATATATAATTAGTCTAACCATTTAGTTTTACACACAATATAAGTTTCATTGGCAGCATGACCATGGATCATTTTCATAGTTCATACAGAGAAAAGTCTGATGTCATAGTACTTCTGCACCATTGTCCATTTCCTTTCGACAATTAAATATCTGCCTTTCCTCTTGTACTACTAGTAAATACATCTATCTACATCGTGACTTTGACCCAAAATATATCTTCCTTCGAATGTATATCTTCTGATCACTTAAATACTGTCCTGGATCGAAAATGTTTGGAAGTTCACTACTTTATTCACCACTAAATACCTTAAGAATCTGTTGAAAAAATGTTTTTTCAGCAAGCAAGAGTTCTTCACTAGTTTTTTAAAAGTGACTTTATGTTCAATGAGTTACTATTTCCACATGTGCAGTACCATGAATAATGTCAATGTGATACTGCCATTATTCATGGTACTGCACATATTGCGTTCACAGTTAAATGTCCAAACACAAGCACTATACTAGCAAGTAATCAGCACTGTCTTTGCATGCATTAACAAGTAGCATATTAAGATAATTAGAAAACTGTTCAGTCTTTCTCCATGCAGTGTTAATTTATAATAGTAGCTCACTCCCATTCCTGTTCTCTTACTCCATGTTGATTGTACTCATGCATTACCACTATTTCATTTTCTGTTGATAATTCTGGTCTCAGCTGATCATAAATCTTGGTCTTCCTGCCCCTATACTTTAGTAATTCCCACTATTGAACTTCAACCCATCCATTTCTCTTTCTGAGTTGTCTAACCTACCTGCTCTATAAGAGACCTCACTTTACACCCTCTACCCTCAGACATCAGATTCGTCTCATACAATAACATCCTCCTGGTAGTCCCCACCAGGAGATCTGAATGCGGGGGCTATTTTTCCTCCAGAAGATTGTACATCGTTAAACCATACAGTAAAGTCGCATGTTTGTGGGAAATATAACAGCTCTAGTTTCCCTTTTTTTTCCCAGCCATTCGCAGCACCATTGTAATGTGGCCATATTGGATAATGTTACAGTGCCATATGCTAGCCTGTCCTCTGCACAGATACTCCTTTGATATGTTTACACCTGTTTGTATCGTTGAGGCACACAAGCCACTCCACCATGGCAAAGTCTGTGGTTTGTGATGGAAAATAAAGTGTAATATTCCTCAATAAAGGAAGGAACCCATTTGTTAGTGCATGGTTGGGCAGCTTGACAATGTTTTCATGTATCTGTGTGTGAAGTATTTATTTACCATCTAACATAAAGATCCTCGTAGCATTTGGTATTATCGACAGTCGTTAGGTAAGTAAATATAAAAGTCCTAAATGCAGCTGTGAAAAGATATAGTTGATGTTTTGCAGTGCACATATAAGTTCTGTAGCTATCATTCTCAAGATTACCATCATTCTTGGTCAGAGAAAATTACTGTAACTTAGGCAGTATATGTGATCTGGCACTTTACATTTGCATCCCCCCCCCCCTCCACACACACACACACACACACACACACACACACACACACACACACACAAAAAAAAAACCAGGAGTTCCAGGCACTGGTTCAAACTTCTCTCCAAAATCGTTTAATGGCACTCAGGTTGCAATGGGCAGACAATATGCTAGCTGTCCATTTCTCACTCACAGCAGATAGTGCACTTCTATTAAGACACCAGTCTTGCACTGGCAGCTCTGCATCATTATGCTACAGTGTAGAGTTGGGCTTACCGTAATGAACACCACACACCTTGTCAGTAATTCTCTTTACATACTCTAAACTAAACTCCGTCCGAACAGGTCTCAAAAGACCCAACGGTACTGACCGACCGCTGTGTCGTCCACAACTAGGAGCGTCACTGGATGCGGATGTGGTGTGCCATGTGGGCTGCACACTGCTCTCCCTGCTGTATGTCAGTTTATGAGACCGGAGTCACTACTTCTCAGTCAAGTAGCTCCCCAGTTTGCCTCACAAGGGCTGAGTGCACCCTGCTTGCCAACAGAACTTGGCAGACCGGATGGTCACCCATCCTAGTGCTAGCCAAGACCGGCAGTGCTTAACTTTGGTGACCTGACGGGAACCAGTGTTACCATTGCGACAAGACTGTTGACCCACATTACTTTCGTTCATGGAAAAATTTGGTACTGAAAACATCAACCAGTCATGTAATTTCAGATCGGTTGACTGCTGTTAGAAAACCGATGCCTCGGTGGTGGCATGTGGCCAAAGAAACTGTTACACCTGCCTAATATTGTGTACACCTGCCTAATATTGTGTAGCGCCCCTGCAAACATACAGAAATGCTGCAATACAACGTGTCATGGACTCGACTAATGTATGAAGTAGTGCTGGAGGGAACTGACACCATCAATCCTGTAGGGCTCTCCATAAATCCATAGGAGTATGAGGGGTTGGAATCTCTTCTGACCAGCATGTTGCAAGGCATCCCAGATATGCTCAATAATGTTCATGTCTGGGGAGTCTGGTACCCAGCGGGAGTGTTTAAACTCAGAAGAATGCTCCTGGAGCCACTCTTTAGCAATTCTGAACATGTGGGGTGTCGCATTGTCCTGTTGGAATTGTCCAAATCTGTCAGAATGCACAGTGGACATGAATTGATGCACGTGATTAGACAGGATGCTTACGTACATGTCTCCTGTCAGAGTCATATCTAGACATATCAGGGGTCCTGTATCACACCAACTGCACATGCCTCACTCTATTACAGAGCCTCCACCAGTGTGAACAATCCGCTGCTGACATGCAGGCTCTACGGATTCATGAGGTCATCTCCATACCCGTACATGTCCATCCACTTGATACAGTTTGAAACGAGACTCGTCCGATCAGGTGACATGTTTCCAGTCATCAACAGTCCAATGTCGTTGTTGACGGGCCCAGGCGAGGCGTAAAGCTTTCTGTCGTGCAGTCATCAAGGGTACACGAGTAGACCTTCATCCCCGAAAGCCCATATCGATGATGTTTTGTTGAATAGTTCGCATGCTGACACTTGTTGATGCCCCAGGATTGAAATCTGCAGCAATTTGCAGAACGGTTGCATTTCTATCACATTGAACAATTCTCTCCCATTCTTGCAGGATCTTTTTCCGGCCACAGTAATGTTGGAGATTTGATGTTTTACCGGATTTCTGATATTCGCGGTATACTCATGAAATGGCCGTACAGGAAAATCCCCATTTCATCGCTGCCTCGGAGATGCTGTGTCCCATCGCTCATACAGAAACTATAATACTATGTTCAGACTCACTTAAATGTCAATAAACTGCCATTGTAGCAGCAGTAACCAATCTAACAATTGTGCCTGACACTTGTTGTCTTAGATAGGCATTACAGACCAAAGCACCGTATTCTGCATGTTTACATATCTCTGTATTTGAATACACATGCCTATTTCAGTTTCTTTGGTGCTGCAGTGCATATACACAGTGCAAAAAAGTATTCCTTTTTGAAAGAACCGTAATTGTGTCCCATTGCAATGTTTAAGTTTGAAATTTGGCCCAAAAGTGTCTGCAGCCTTTCTCTGTAACGGTGTTAAAGCGTGTTGCCCAATGTCACCCTCGGGATGAGTGACGCTTGGAACAGCAAGGTGTCGAAACAAAGGCCACAGCTCAGAAATTCGTGTTAGCTGTTAGGTGTGTTAATGATGTCGGACACCCCCGCAGCTGGGATATCGGTGCCCAGGTGCCAGAGCAGCTTCGAGGCACCAGCCAGCTGAATGGCCATAAAAGTCTCCGATGGGTTCAGATTTAATGTGCTCATCAAAGGTGTGTGGGTAGGAATGAGACTGTTGCCAAAATGGGGGTGGGCGTCTTACAGGGACACATTACAATTTTTTTTCACACAAATGCCAATGTTGCACATGTCTGTCACAGGAGGTGCAAAACTAGAAACCTGAAAAAGCATAAACACCCTTTTAAAAAAACTAAACTCCATCCGAACAGACCTTCAAAGGCTGCCGTGTCATCCTCAGCCCATAGGCGTCTCTGGATGCGGATATGGAGGGGCATGTGGTCAGCACACCGCTCTTCTGGTCATTGTCAGTTTTCGTGACCGGAGCTGCTACTTCTCATTTGCGTCATAAGGGCTGAGTGCACCCTGCTTGCCAACAGCGCTCAGCAGACTGGACAGTCACCCATCCAAATGCTAGCCAAGCCCAACAGCTTCACTGATCTGATGGCAAGTAGTGTTACCACTGTGATAATGCTGTCGACCCTCTTTACATACTGTGGTACACTGATAGTTTTGTTTTGTCCAGTCCAATAAATAATTCGGTAATATGAAGATAGGTCACTACTTTGAAAATTGGAAAAGTGGTGATCGATGAGCCTTAAGCATTAAAAGGGTTTCTAGTGGTTTGGTATTCTAACATAGTTGTTCTTCAAAGTCTCTCGCCCCCCCCTCTCTCTCACTCGCCCCCCTCTCTCTCACTCGCCCCCCCTCTCTCTCACTCGCCCCCCTCTCTCACACTCGCCCCCCTCTCTCTCACTCGCCCCCCTCTCTCTCTCGCCCCCCCTCTCTCTCTCTCGCCCCCCCTCTCTCTCTCTCGCCCCCCCTCTCTCTCTCGCCCCCCTCTCTCTCTCTCTCGCCCCCCTCTCTCTCTCGCCCCCCCTCTCTCTCTCGCCCCCCTCTCTCTCTCTCGCCCCCTCTCTCTCTCGCCCCCCCCTCTCTCTCGCCCCCCCTCTCTCTCGCCCCCCTCTCTCTCTCTCGCCCCCCTCTCCCTCTCGCCCCACCCCTCTCTCTCGCCCCACCCCTCTCTCGCCCCCCCTCTCTCTCTCGCCCCCCCCTCTCTCTCGCCCCCCCTCTCTCTCTCGCCCCCCCTCTCTCTCTCGCCCCCCCTCTCTCTCTCGCCGCCCTCTCCCTCTCTCGCCCCCCTCTCCCTCTCTCGCCCCCCTCTCCCTCTCTCGCCCCCCCTCTCTCTCGCCCCCCTCTCCCTCTCTCGCCCCCCCTCTCTCTCTCTCGCCCCCCTCTCTCTCGCCCCCCCTCTCTCTCTCGCCTCCCCCCTCTCTCTCTCGCCTCCCCCCTCTCTCTCTCGCCTCCCCCCTCTCTCTCTCGCCTCCCCCCTCTCTCTCTCGCCTCCCCCCTCTCTCTCTCGCCTCCCCCCTCTCTCTCTCGCCCCCCGCTCTCTCTCTCGCCCCCCCTCTCTCTCTCGCCCCCCTCTCTCTCTCTCGCCCCCCCTCTCTCTCTCGCCCCCTCTCCCTCTCTCGCCCCCCCTCTCTCTCTCTCTCGCCCCCCTCTCCCCCTCGCCCCCTCTCTCTCTCGCCCCCCTCTCCCCCTCGCCCCCCTCTCCCCCATCTCTCTCTCTCTCGCCCCCCCTCTCTTTCGCCCCCCCTCTCTTTCGCCCCCCCTCTCTCTCGCCCCCTCTCTCTCTCTCGCCCCCGCCCTCTCTCTCTCTCGCCCCCCCCTCTCTCTCTCTCGCCCCCCTCTCTCTCTCCCCCCTCTCTCTCCCCCCTCTCTCTCGCCCCCCTCTCTCTCGCCCCCCCCCCTCTCTCTCGCCCACCCTCTCTCTCGCCCCCCCCTCTCTCTCGCCCACCCCCTCTCTCTCGCCCCCCTCTCTCTCTCGACCCCCCCTCTCTCTCTCGACCCCCCCTCTCTCTCGACCACCCCCTCTCACTCTCGACCACCCCCTCTCACTCTCGACCACCCCCTCTCACTCTCGACCACCCCCTCTCACTCTCGACCACCCCCTCTCACTCTCGACTCCCCCCTCTCACTCTCGACTCCCCCCTCTCACTCTCGACTCCCCCCTCTCACTCTCGACTCCCCCCCCTCTCTCTCGACTCCCCCCCCTCTCTCTCGACTCCCCCCTCTCTCTCTCGACACCCCCCTCTCTCTCTCGACACCCCCTCTCTCTCTCTCGACACCCCCCTCTCTCTCTCGACACCCCCCTCTCTCTCTCGACACCCCCCTCTCTCTCTCGACACCCCCCTCTCTCTCTCTCGACACCCCCCTCTCTCTCTCGACACCCCCCTCTCTCTCTCGACACCCCCCTCTCTCTCTCGACACCCCCCTCTCTCTCTCGACACCCCCCTCTCTCTCTCGACACCCCCCTCTCTCTCTCGACACCCCCTCTCTCTCTCGACACCCCCCTCTCTCTCTCGACACCCCCTCTCTCGACACCCCCCCTCTCTCTCTCGACACCCCCCCCTCTCTCTCTCTCTCTCGACACCCCCCCCCTCTCTCTCTCTCTCTCTCTCTCTCTCTCTCTCTCTCTCTCTCTCTCGACACCCCCTCCCTCTCTCTCTACACCCCTCTCTCTCCCTCCCCCCTCTCTCTCCCCCTCCCCCCTCTCTCTCCCTCCCCCTCTCTCCCTCCCCCTCTCTCTCCCCCCTCCCCCCTCTCTCTCCCTCCCCCTCTCTCACTCGCCCTCCCCCCCTCTCACTCGCCCTCCCCCCCTCTCTCTCGCCCTCCCCCCTCTCTCTCGCCCCCCCCTCTCTCTCGCCCTCCCCCCTCTCTCTCTCACCCTCCCCCCCTCTCTCTCTCCCCCCTCGCACTGTCTCTCCCTCCCCCCTCTCTACTCTCTCCCCCCTCTCTCTCCCTCCTCTCTCTGGCTCTCCCTCCCCCCTCTCTCTGGCTCTCCCTTCCCCCTCTCTCTGTCTCTCCCCCCTCTCTCTGGCTCTCCCTTCCCCCTCTCTCTGTCTCTCCCCCCTCTCTGTCTCTCCCTCCCCCCTCTTACTCTGTCTCTCCCTCCCCCTCTTACTCTGTCTCTCTCTCCCGCCCCTCTCTCTCTGGCTCTCCCTCCCCCCTCTCTGGCTCTCCCTCCCGCCTCTCTCTGTCTCTCCCCCCTCTCTGTCTCTCCCTCCCCCCTCTTACTCTGTCTCTCTCTCCCCCCTCTCTCTCTGTCTCTCTCTCCCCTCCCCCCCACTCTCTCTCTCTCACGCCCTCATCAATCTCTCCCTCTCTCTCTCTTGCTCCCCCCCACTCTCTCTCTCGCCCTCGCTCTCTCTCTCGCCCTCGCTCTCTCTCTCGCCCTCGCTCTCTCTCTCTCGCCCTCGCTCTCTCTCTCGCCCTCGCTCTCTCTCTCTCTCGCCCTCGCTCTCTCTCTCGCCCTCGCTCTCTCTCTCTCGCCCTCGCTCTCTCTCTCTCGCCCTCGCTCTCTCTCTCTCTCTCTCGCCCTCGCTCTCTCTCTCTCGCCCTCGCTCTCTCTCTCGCCCTCGCTCTCTCTCTCGCCCTCGCTCTCTCTCTCGCCCTCTCTCTCTCTCTCTCTCGCCCTCTCTCTCTCTCTCTCTCTCTCGCCTTCGCTCTCTCTCTCTCTCTCTCTCTCTCTCTCGCCTTCGCTCTCTCTCTCTCTCTCTCTCTCTCTCTCTCTCTCTCTCGCCCTCGCTCTCTCTCTCTCTCTCTCTCTCTCTCTCTCTCTCTCTCTCTCGCCCTCGCTCTCTCTCGCTCTCTCTCTCTCTCTCTCTCACCCTCCCCCCTCTCTCAAACCCTCCCTCCCTCTCTCTCACCCTCCCTCCTTCCCTCCCTCCCTCCCTCTCTCTCTCGCCCTCCCTCCCTCTCTCTCTCGCCCTCCCTCCCTCTCTCTCTCGCCCTCGCTCCCTACCTCCCCCCCTCTCTCTCTCCCCCTCTCCCTTTTTTTCTCCCTCCCTCCCTCGTCCTCCTCCTCTCCCTCCCTCCTTCTCTCTCTCTCTCTCTCTCTCTCTCTCTCTCTCTCTCCCTCCCGCTCTCTCTCGCCCTCCCTCCTTCCTTCCCTCCCTCCCTCCCTCTCTCTCTCCCTCCCTCCCTCCCTCCCTCCCTCCCTCCCTCCCTCCCTCCCTCCCTCCCTCCTTCCGTCCCTCCCCTCTCGCCCTCCCTCCTTCTCCCCTCCCCCTCACACAGTCACGTGGACACACTAATATGTAATTCCAAATTATTAACCTCAAGGTATGCTAATATTTGCCAGAAAAGGTGAAATTACATTAAACATGCTGATTAAAATCAAACTTCCATGTTCATCTCAGTACTGTTTCAGATTCAGCAACATTCAAATTCAGCTGTGTGTAGCAGGAGAGTGAAAAAATTGACAATGGGGTTTTTTGAAATAATCTTTTCACTGTTCGGTCTAGAAAATGCAAGTGTCTTAAGTTTGAGTCTCTGTATAGCACTTACAGTAAAACAGCGCTCTATATACAGGGCACATAATAATCCTGTCATGGCAGTATAGCAGGAAAATACTAATCATATGTTTCATCTTTCCATTGCTCTCTTTTTCCTAATACACTACCGAGCGAGGTGGCGCAGTGGTTAGCACACTGGACTCGCATTCGGGAGGACGACGGTTCAATCCCGTCTCCGGCCATCCTGATTTAGGTTTTCCGTGATTTCCCTAAATCGTCTCAGGCAAATGCCGGGATGGTTCCTTTGAAAGGGCACGGCCGATTTCCTTCCCAATCCTTCCCTAACCCGAGCTTGCGCTCCGTCTCTAATGACCTCGTTGTCGACGGGACGTTAAAACACTAACCACCACCTAACCTAATACACTAAATTCCAAAAGCAGGGTATTTGTGGTTGCCAGTGTTAATAACCATCATAGTAGTATAGATATTTTTGTAGATATTTACAGGTTTTCATTAAGAGCATGCGTAAGTTGCAACATTGGCGCAGAGGCACGACTAGACTTGTTAGCAGTACCAGTGTTTTATTTTACCACTTTTCCCGTCAATCTGTTACTTGCGAGGTTCTATCACAGATGATGCTTGTTGTTGCTGTTGTGATACTCTAAGACAAATTTTGTCTGAATTCTCAAAATAAATTGCTGCTTTTGCAAAGTGAGCTCAAGGGAGACTACAGGACTCATCAAATTGTTGCATAAATTCGTAGCATTTTTCCATTAGTTTAATAGACAGATACACATAACAGAGACTTTAGTCATCAGAAATAGAGACTCCTTAACTAATTATAACAGTCTGCCAGTGCTGGGGTAACCTTTCGATCCCACGACTGTAGAAATCCTGTGGTTTTGAGGCAAAGAAGTCTTAGAACCATGTTCAGATTGCATTTTGATCCGGAAAGGTAGTTCCTTAAAAGGTTGTTCAATAGCGGGAAAGATGAAAATCTGAGGGCCCAAGATAAGATGAATAAGGTGGGTGCAGAAAGGTTTTCCAACCCAACTCCTGTATAGTGTTTTTGGCAGTCTAGCAGAAAGCGGGCAGACATCATTGTGGAATAGCGTCACTTCATGTAGTCTTCCTGGTTGTTGCTCTCAGATATTTGTAATATGCCAAACCATTGCTGTTCCACCAGATGCATAACATTACCTGTTGCGGGTGTGCCCAGGTGTTTATACAGGGCATTATTGCCCTGCATACCTTCCGTTTCTTATGTTAGCATAAAGACACCATTTCTCATCACCTGTAATTATACAGGATAGAAATGGTTGGTGGTGTTCACAATCCAATTGATCACGAGCAAGCAGAGATGCACATGTGACCACCTACTGATTTTTGTGATTTTGGCTTAAAGCATGCAACGCCCATACTCGCGATTTTTTAACCTTCCGCATTGCACGCAAATGTTTCACGGTGGTGGAATGGACACAGTTCATCTTTTTGCAACACCAAGAATGTCTTCCTGAACATGGAGTGTCACTAATGTCAAAATGATCCTCCTCAAAACAAGAAAACTATTTTGTTGCCATGCTTTGTCCAGTGGCATTATCCCCATACACAATGTAAATGTTTCTGGCTGCCTCCACTGCTCTCACCCCTATATTGATCTCAAACAGAAGAATGTGTCTGAAATGTTGATATTTCTCCACTTGACACTCCATTTTCTAACATCCACAGCTCCGTTCACTGTCTCCGAATGACAAAATGACATAGTGTAAACTCAAATAGCACCAGTGAACTACAAATAAAATATGACAATTGATAAGTAAACCCATAGTGACCGGAATACCAATGTGTAAAAGAAAAATGCTATGAACTAATTCACCCACCCAATAAATACAGTAAAACTTTTTTCTGTTAATTGTAATACAATCCAGTCAGGTGTAATACTACCACTCTGTTGTGTTTTCCACAAGAGTACCAATTAATGTACAGCTGCTTTATTTTCTCTGCAGATGAAATGTAACCTGCGGCATCCTCCAGGGAATGAAATTTATAGGAAAGATAGCATCTCATTCTTCGAGATAGATGGCCGTAAAAACAAGGTGTACGCGCAGAACCTCTGCTTGTTGGCGAAACTCTTCCTCGACCACAAGACGCTCTACTACGACACGGACCCGTTCCTGTTCTACGTAATGACGGACGCTGATGCCCGTGGCTTCCACATAGTCGGCTACTTCAGCAAGGAGAAGGAGTCGACGGAAGACTATAACGTAGCCTGCATCCTGACTATGCCCCCTTACCAGCGGAAAGGGTATGGGAAACTCCTCATAGAATTCAGTAAGTACTACATCACACTTTTCATTAGATCGTAAGGTTATTATGTAAGGGGAAGAAAATATGTTGCACTGGAGGAACGATTTTGTTTGTGAAAGAAGGCAATACACAGTCTTTCTGTAAAAGCCTCTCTTAAAGTCCACGAAGAATGGTCTTGGGCTGTGTTAGGTAGATGCCAGCTGTATTCTGTGCTGTTGTAGTGTCTCATAAACCAGTCAGACCTTAGCACTGCAGATGTTTGTTGTACAGAGCATAAGCATCATACACGTTTACAACAGCCAAGAAAATCTGTAATTTCAGAACATTGGCTTAGTACAGGTCACCCAGTGGATCATAACAACATACAGATTCTGACATGTTATTACGGAACAATTTGAGACGCAAGTGGCCTCATACATAATGCTGGAATGGAATGAGGATAATTAAGATGAACTTATTTAGTGATTTGAGAGAGAATTTTTTACAAAATTTTCGTAGCCAAGTGAAGAAGGGAATTGGCCAAATGGGGTATCAAATTCATCAAGTGTGAAGTCTAGTTTTTCAAAGAAAGATTTAATTGCTTAGATGTAATCAGGGTAACTAAGAAAAAATTGACTAGTGATTTTAGGGAAATCAAAATCTTTCATGAACACTTGCTGCTAGCTTTGTAAATCAAGTGTTAAAAAATATCATATCACAGCAGAAAATTAAACTTTCCTTTTTTTAAAAAAATCTATATACTCTTAATGATAATATAATACCAGTCAATATTTATATATAGGGTGATTATAATTAAAGTAAAACTTTCAAACCACTGTAGAAATAATACCACTGGTCAGAATGACGTCAAATTGCAACGGAATATTATCGGATAAGGGGGAAACATATAGCAGAAGAAAAATAAATAGTTACAAAATGTAGCAATAGATGTTGCTGTAAGCATCATAATTTAATAGTGGTCGACTACAAATGACAAATGAATCACACAACAGTGCCTAAGGTGTATATTTGACGTTAAACAAACTGTACTACTCAGTGTGTACAGGTGTGATACTGTTAGTTACGTAAGCCCATTCACCACAGCAAGGTCATATCACATCGGATGGGAAAAATCAGTTTTTAATTGTCTTGAGTCCAAAAACCACATAAAAAGCATCACTCACATCGGTTTTTAATTATCCTGAGGCCAAAACGTGCATAAAAGCATCAATCACTTTGGTTTTTGATTGCCCTGAGGCCAGAAACCGCATAAAAAGTATAAATCAAAATCAAATCAGATTATTAATTTCCTTGCACAAAACATGTTCAATATGCTGTCCACCTGTTTTCTGCAACAGGTTGAAATCGAGAAACAGCATGTTCCACAACTGACCGAAGTATTTCCAGGATCATGTGCAGAATGTGTTGCACAATGCATGTCTTCAATGCAGCTAAGTTTTCCATCAGAACACTGAACACAACACCTTTCAAATACTCCCCCACAGCCAGAAGTCATGCAGATTAAGATCATGTGATCGGGACGGCCAGGCTGTAGGGAAATGAAGGCTGATAATTCTAGCATTTCCGAAATGGTGCTTCATTAGCTGCTTAACTGGATTTGCAATGTGTGGAGGTGCACCTTCTTCCATAAAAATGATCCCATGTACACATCCACGCTGCTAGAGAGCTGGAATGATGCGGTTGCGCAAAAGACACTCACATTGCTTACCAGTGATGGTACAGGTAACAGCACCGGAAGCACTTGTCTCTTCGAAAAGATATGGCCCTATGATAAATGATGCCATAAAACCACACAACACAGTAACATTCCAGGATGAAGTGGTATCGGTTGATTTGCGTGTGAATTTTCTGTTGCCCATACTTGACAATTCTGTGTATTGACATATCCTATCAGATGGAAGTGTGCTTCATCTGTTCACAAAATCTTCCAAGGCCAATCATTGTCCACTTCCATGCGAGCAAGAAATTCTAAGGCAAAGGTCTCTCTTGCTGGCATGTCAACAGGAAGCACCTCGTGCACAGGGGTAATTTTGAATGGATAGAAAAGAAGGATGTTTCATAGGATTTTACGTACCGTGCTCACAGGTATGTCCAGTGTTCGGGCAATTCTCCGCGCACTACACGTTTGCACACCACCACTCGTCTCCTCCTGCATTGCTGTGGCCACTGCTTCCACTGACATCGAATCAGTTCGTTTCCTCCCCCTACCAGGTCACACATCAAAAGAACCCGTCTTTTCGAATTTCCGAATCATTTTGTTCGGACCCATGGCAGTCTTCGGACCAACACCTTTTTTCGACCCTTCAGTTTACGCAACTTCTGCAGAGCAAAGTGTGCAGTCACCGTTATTGTAATACAGCTTTGCAAGCAGAGTGCGATCCTGCATTGAGACAGTCATGGCGAATGTCGCAGATGCGAAAGGAGGAAAAGTCATGTATCCGGCGTGTTTATACCAACTTGAGTGGGTCGTGCGCATGACAGGTATTTTCATTTACATATTCTGACACATACAGCGCCATCTATTGATCAATTTTCACACTATTTTCCCCCTTCTACGATAATATTCCATTGCAATTTGACGTCATTCTGACCAGTGGTGTTATTTCTACATTGTTTTGAAAGCTTAACTTTAATTGTAATTACCCTGTATATTGTATTTCATACTTTCTGAGAAAAACTTGAAAATAAAAAATGGAAGAAATGGCAAATGGTTTGTAAAATGATTTATCTAAAAATAAGAAACAAAATAGATGAGAGAAATATTTGATGCTCGAAATAATCTGCAGCAGATGCGATGTTGATTGAGAATTTAAATTTCAGTGTATAACTTAGAATTGTAAAGAGTATTAGCTGATATCTGTCTGGCTTACATGATTTTGAACATCATTCAGAGGTGCTTAAAACATTTCTCCAATCTACCGTATTTCTTATTTTTAGGCTAATCATTGCACAAAACATTTGAGTACCACTATTTCAAAAAGAAATGTCTATTGTTAAATATACAGTGCCAGGTATTATACCTCTCTATGGTAGAGACTAACAAATTTAACTATTATTATTTTTTTATTTTAAGGCTACGAACTGTCAAAGTTTGAAGGCAAGACGGGCTCTCCGGAGAAGCCCCTTTCGGATCTGGGGCTTCTCTCGTACCGTAGCTACTGGGCTCAGACCATCCTCGAATTCCTGATCAACGTCAAGCCTGTGGGGGAGAATGAGAAACCCCTCATCACTATCAAGTAAGTGACGAGTAAAATTGCAAATGAGGGCAAAAGTATGCAAAATTTGTATTCTTGTCATACATATGTAAGAATATTTATAATCGGAGGAAAAAAATTAATATCATGCTTTTAACTTAGTCAAAATTGTATTATTACAAATGGACAGAATGGCTGTCCAGTACTTGCCTTCAAGAGGCAAAATTCCAGTACTGTCCATAAACATATTTAAGAGCTGGTTAAAAGTGTACTTACAATGTCAGTAGCTCATGTGTTGCATGCTGATATTAGCAGCCCCAGATATACATCCATCAGTGCCATAACCTACTTGTATGTCTTACTTCCAATTTTGCCGAATATTCTGACACCATTTTTATATTCTAACTTAACAAAATACTGACTAACTTTTATTTTTTTACAAACCATAGAAAATTGTGAATGAGAATCTGACTGACTAAGTGCATCAGACTCGTGATTCATTGTGTTGACTCCCTACAGTTCATGACGGGAACTGTTACTGACAGCAGTAACAGCGGAAACGCCTACACTGTAAGTGCACTTTTACCAAAAGTGATAAGCTGTTCTTAGGTTTTGGAGCTGTTAGTTCCTTACAGAGGGAAGAAGATATGTCAGGTAAGGTTAGAAAGGAGGGCTAGGTCATTTTTGAACCGTTGCCTACATCAAAAAGTAAATCATTAGTGAGAAAGATAAATATAAAACACTGAACAAAATGCTCATGAACTTTTATTTATTTTATACAGATCACAGAAGGTCACTACAATGGTTATGACATACCTAATAGCTGTGCATTTATCCTTTGATTGTAAAACAATCCATTGTAATATACACTCTAAAACAAATAAAAAGGTGGGTGTGTTCCACCACGAGGTAATTATCCAAATTGGATGGAAATAAGTAGATGTGATGTACATGTACAGGCAAATGATTTATTCAAGAGATAGGGCTTTACAAATTCAGCAAGAAAATAATGCATTAATCCACATCTGGCCGTTATACAAGCAGTTATTCAGCTTGGCATTGGCTGATAAGAGTTGTTGTATGTCCTCCTGAAGGGTAACATACCAAATTCAGTCTACCTGGTGTTTTGGATTGTCAAAATCCCAATATGATTGGAGGACACTGTCCATAATGCTCCAAACATTCTCTGTTGTGAAGATATCTAGAAACTTGCAATGTGAGGGAAGGCATTTTCTTTCTGAAATGTAAGCCCAAGATGGCTTGCCATGAAGGGCAACAAATTGGGGAGTAGAATATCGTCGGTGTCCAGGGCACTTCCAGACTCATCTTCGCTAGTCGTCAGTTAGGAGGACTCATTACTGAAGACAGTTCCACTACAGTCAGTGAGATTCCGGGCCAAAGATATGTCTGTGATCTGTATATATAGGATACTTGAGAACTTCTACATACATTATCATTTTTTATTTATACAGAGTGTTAGGGGTATAAGTGCAGACTGAATGACATTACATCAGTATTTACTTCATTTGCAGGCAAATAACTGTAACTATTGGAGTAGTACTTTTTTAGATTGTTTAGTACCTCCAAGTCTGTGTGACTAAAGCAAGCCATTAACACCTATTTTCCCTGGGCAGAAGGTGAGGTGGGGAATTTTGGATGCAAATTGATTAGTCTATATTGAAAGGTGTGGTCCACTTAGTGGTACAGTTATGATAGTGCAGAAAACATCAGGTAGTAAATTATGTGAAGTATTTTGGGGAAGACTGATAGGCGTAGAGAAAAACAACTAACACACTGAAATGAGAACATATTAAGGTACCAATGATCTTAAGGTCTGCACTTTGTATTTTTCACTAATGATCTACTTTTTGACATAGGCAGTGGTTTGAAAATGAACAGATTAATTCGAAACCAGTCACCATTAAGTGATATGTATGAAATGGTGACAGGAAACTAAATAAATAATAAATTATAGTTGCTCTTCCTTTATACCAAGCAATTTTAGAATTATACGTATTTTCACTTTGATTCAAAATTTTATCAATGTTTTTGTGTATCATATTACAAGATGGTTGGTTTATTGCAAAACTAACAAAACACCTTTTATTTGTGTTTCCATTTGTTCGCCTAAAAAACAATGCATCAATTGGAAACAGTGGTCATATCGGAGGGCTTAAAATCATAGGAAAGTACTAGCGAGCATCAAATTAATATTAAAAAGTATTGTGTTATGAGGAAGATGACACAGTCATAATGAGTGGAGAGAGTCTAAAAAGGATATATTACTTCAAATACCTCGGATCAACTGTTTCAAGTAATGTAAATCTGAATTTTGATTTAGATCACAGCATTTTAACTGGCTGGAGGAATTGGAAAGGAAGTCTGGAATACTCTGGGCCCAAATACATAAATGTCAAATCCTAGGGAAATAATGATAATTGTAATATAAGGCACTCATAAGGCCAACATTATTGTATGGAGCAGAGACGTGGGCGCCATCTAAGAGACAGTACACTAGGCTTGGTGTAGTTGAGGTGAAGATCTTGAGGCGGATGTGTGAGGCACCAAAATAGACCAGATTTCAAATGAGAAAAACCGATGAACTGTATAAGTTGTTGCAGTGCCCAAGGAAGTTTGGGAGAGACTTGAGTGGTATAGATGTATCATGAGAAGAGACCAGATTCATGCTGCAAGGGCAGCGATGGTGATGACAGCAAAGGCTCCAGGAGAAGAGGAAGGTCTATAAAGAGGTGGGTGGACTGCATACAAGAAGAGCAGATGGAGAAACAATTGATAGAGGACGACACTCGGGATGGGGAAAAGTGGAAAAAAATGTCGAGCCTGTCGGGCCAAAAAAATACAGAAGAAAATTGCACTACAATTGAGTATTGAAAAGTGCTTATCATCTCCTTACTTACTATGTGGCAATTATTTTCATTTTGTTAATATTACATCTTTACTTCCCTTAGTAGTAAATGCTGAAAAATGTCACATTATGTCTGGGAACTAAGAACTCGAAACTTTTTAGACACACCTACCTATAGTGTATCTTGTGTCTGATGGTACTGGTGGCTACACACAAAGTCTACAGAACACAGACTTACTATTGGAAATGGAAACACATAACTGGTCCATGTACTTATACAGTACTCAACTGATAATTTGGAGGTGAAGGCTGTGGCAGCATCAATTTCCTGTACTATTAAAAAAAAATGTGACAAAAGTATCCATGGCTCTTCCTATGTAACAGACTCTGAAAATTCTCTTATTAGCACTGAATTTTCATAATACAGAGCTAACCAAACTATCCCATGAATAAGAAGCCAAATTACTTCCTCATCCAAGGCTATATTATATAATCTTGCAATTGTTCTTGCCTCTTTCAGTTCACAAGATATGCACTGTTCACCTGCTAGCCACCAACTGACTCGTTCCACAAAGGAGCTTAGCAGTTTGATCGCAGACCCACCTTTTCTATTCCCGCCTAGGACTTCCCTCCAAGTTTTATATGACTACGAACCTAGTGTCCATATGCATGAACCAGTATTACAATTAAAGTTTTAACTTTTACATTCTTTTACAGCACAACATTTTTGAAATTACAATTACATAAATTGTCGTAAATAATGAATAAAACCTTTACGTGGATGTTATGTCAAAGTGCATGGTTATACAGAAGTTACATTAAGTAAAAACAGACAAAGAATTTAGATGAGGCCATTATAAGTAGCATCAGTAGTAGTGTTACAAAAAACAGTAGCAATGTCTGTGCCCTGGCAAAATCGTCAGCTATAATAAGTTTTTACAAAGTTTCTTTGTGTTTTTAGCTGTTCTTTATTCTGTTAATCAATGTGTCATTGGCTACCTGGGCATGTAACTGACTTGCACCTGTCAGCAACGGAATCGGAGACAGCTGGCATGTCAGACTGTGTGGTCAACAATAGCCATGGCTAATGGAATTGTTCGGCATGTCATGTGAACTCAGATGTTGTCAGAGCTTGTACTGCCCATTGGAGGCAGTTGAGACAGTCAATAGCACACCTGTTTGATCTCGTATACGGAGTGACCTATGCATCTGATGCCTGACATCTTGCTGCGGTAGTGTGTGCTGATATCGCATGTCTTTCTGTCCTGCACCCAAGCTCAGACAGTGTCCGAGTCATGTGACACATCGAACAGTTCTGTTCACTGTGGGTATTGAGGCACTCTCTTTCTGACACAGCAGCTGTATCTGATTCCATTGCTCGTGAGTGAGAGTCGATGATATGCCCAAGGAGACAATGATGTGTTGATGAACAAAGTAAATTGTTGTTGTTGTGGTCTTCAGTCCTGAGACTGGTTTGATGCAGCACTCCATGCTACTCTATCCTGTGCAAGCTTCTTCATCTCCCAGTACTTACTGCAACCTACATCCTTCTGCATCTGCTTAGTGTATTCATCTCTTGGTCTCCCTCTACGATTTTTACCCTCCACACTGCCCTCCAATGCTAAATTTGTGATCCCTTGATGCCTCAGGACATGTCCTACCAACTGATCCCTTCTTCTTGTCAAGTTGTGCCACAAACTCCTCTTCTCCCCAATTCTATTCAATACCTCCTCATTAGTTATGTGATCTACCCATCTAATCTTCAGCAATCTACTGTAGCACCACATTTCAAAAGCTTCTATTCTCTTATTCTCCAAACTACTTGTCGTCCACGTTTCACTTCCATACATGGCTACACTCCACACAAATACTTTCGGAAACGACTTCCTGACACTTAAATCTATACTCGATGTTAACAAATTTCTTTTCTTCAGAAACGCTTTCTTTGCCAATGCCAGTCTACATTTTATATCTTCTCTACTTCGACCATCATCACTTATTTTGCTCCCCAGATAGCGGAACTCCTTTACTACTTTAAGTGTCTCATTTCCTAATCTAATTCCCTCAGCATCACCCTAATTAATTCGACTACATTCCATTATCCTCGTTTTGCTTTTGTTGATGTTCATCTTATATTCTCCTTTCAAGACACTGTCCATTCCGTTCAACTGCTCTTCCAAGTCCTTTGCTGTCTCTGACAGAATTTCTATGTCATCGGCGAACCTCAAAGTTTTTATTTCTTCTCCATGGATTTTAATACCTACTCAGATTTTTCTTTTGTTTCCTTTACTGCTAGCTCAATATACAGATTGAATAACATCGGGGAGAGGCTACAACCCTGTCTCACTCCCTTCCCAACCACTGCTTCCCTTTCATGCCCCTCAACTCATAACTGCCATCTGGTTTCTGTACAAGTTATAAATAGCCTTTCGCTCCCTGTATTTTACCTCTGCCACCTTTAAAATTTGAAAGAGAGTATTCCAGTTAACATTGTCAAAAAGCTTTCTCTAAGTCTACAAATGCTAGAAACGTAGGTTTGCCTTTCCTTAATCTGTCTTCTAAGATAAGTCGTAAGGTCAGTATTGCCTCACATGTTCCAACATTTCTACGGAATCCAAACTGATCTTCCCCAATGTCGGCTTCTATCAGTTTTTCCATTCGTCTGTAAAGAATTCGCGTTAGTATTTTGCAGCTGTGACTTATTAAACTGATAGTTCGGTAATTTTCACATCTGTCAACACCTGCTTTCTTTGGGATTGGAATTATTACATTCTTCTTGAAGTCTGAGGGTATTTCACCTATCTCGTACATCTTGCTCACCAGATGGTAGAGTTTTGTGAGGACTGGTTCTCCCAAGGCCATCAGTAGTTCTAATGGAATGTTGTCTACTCCCGAGGCCTTGTTTCGACTCAGGTCTTTTAGTGCTCTGTCAAACTCTTCACGCAGTATTGTATCTCCCATTTCGTCTTCATCTACATTCTCTTCCGTTTCCAGAATATTGTCCTCAAGTACGTCGCCCTTGTACAGACCCTCTGTATACTCTTTCCACCTTCCTGCTTTTTCTTCTTTGCTTAGAACTGGGTTTCCATCAAAGCTCTTGATATTCATACAAGTGGTTCTCTTTTCTCCAAAGGTTTCTTTAATTTTCGTAGGCAGTATCTATCTTACCCCTAGTGAGATAAGCCTCTACATCCTTACATTTGTCCTCTAGCCATCCCTGCTTAGCCATTTTGCACTTCCTGCCGATCTCATTTTTGAGACGTTTGTATTCCTTTTTGCCTGCTTCATTTACTACAGTTTTTATATTTTCTCCTTTCATCAATTAAATTCAATATTTCTTCTGTTACCCAAGGATTTCTACTAGCCCTCGTCTTTTTACCTTTTTGGTCCTCTGCTGCCTTCACTACTTCATCCCTCAGAACTACCCATTCTTCTTCTACTGTATTTCTTTCCCCCATTCCTGTCAATTGTTCCCTTATGCTCTCCCTGAAACTCTGTACAACCTCTGGTTTAGTCAGTTTATCCAGGTCCTATCTGATACAAAGTAAATAACAACCAAAAGACTTTCTTAAAACAAATTGTAATTTGAGATGTGTAACATCTTATTTCAACTGCAAACCATTGATGGCTGTTCTTTTCCCAAAGAGTGCTAATGTTTTTAGCACATGGGCCATCTACCTTGTTTCTAATTTTCAATGCTTCATGGACCCTCTCAGTTGTAACTAACTGAAGCACCTTTTATTTGTTTTCACTGGGCTCTGTGGGTGTTAGACTTCAAATATGGAGGTCAGGGGCTTTTTCCTCAACAGTTGCTGCGATTTTTTCTGTTATGTGTTGCTGCTTTCCCCTCTGATAATGAATTGTTAATGTGAAAAGTTCCCAGTTCCGCCAGGGTTCAGAGCTCTTGTTAAACTGTAGACACCCATATAACTTGCTAGGTAAGTCAGTCGGAACATCTGAGGAAGGCGAAAGCATACTGTTTTTTATAGGACTATGGCTGGGAGTGGAGCACTGTTGCATTCTAACCAGCCTCTAGGTTAAGGTCAACTTTATCTTACACCAATACCACGCCACAACTTTTTTATATGGGCAGTTGTGCATCCTGTAGACAGAAAAGTGATGAAGTGAGGCAAAAAAATAAAATTCTCATTATATAAGGTGCTACAAAGGAACCTTCACAGTAAGTTAGTTGCAAATCGTAAATTTCATTTATTGAATTTGAGTCCGTCTGGAACATTAAAATCCACATACAGGTTGGTTAGTACTAAACTATTGACGTCATCCTCATTGTATACTTTCAGTTCAACATTTTGTATTTTTACCCCCCTCCCCATATCCATCTACTTTGTCTAAAACTGCACCCTACGAGGTAGCTTCCATTGATATGACATAGGCAAATTTGATAGTATTGTAGTACTGGTACAATATCTATCTCTCTCTTTGGTGGGAAACAGAATAGCATCTGAAATTGCTTGCATAATGAGGAGCAATCCTTCACGATAAAAGTAGAGTTGTTCAGAACTGCAACTATGCATCATAATTTCTGCTGTCACAAGAAATTGTGTCATGGAAGTTTACTATTGATAAAGTATAACCCTGTAATGTCACAATGTGATATTACTTCCCAAGCATTTACATCTGGTTGATTTGGTGTTAGCTACAAACCAACTGCTCAATTTTATGACTATCAGATAATTGCCATTCTATCATTTCAGCTGTTGTGATAATGATCATATTATGTCGTGAAATAAACTGGAATCACTGTTGTATGAATTAAGCATTAGTGAAGAACATTGGAATCTCCTGTAAGGTGGATCTGGAAACGGGTGGGAAATATACATTATCAGTTGCTGTAAGGCTTACAGGCACTGGGTAGACCTCCATGCAGTGAAGCTAATGCCATCATTCAGAAGAGTTCAACAGTGAGTGCTACTGAGATTAATGGGTCTTACTCGCACTACCCCAATTGATGTATTGTTAGTAATTGTATGAATATTCCCATTGGACTTAGAATTCAGGAAAATGGATGCCCTTTATTGTTTAAAGAAAGTCAATGAAATGGAAGTATAAAGGATTCCTGGAAATGAGGCCAAAACAAGGTGGCATGTTACAACCGCAGAAAATGAATGGGACACTTCAGGCACTCGCAGGAGAACACACGAATTTCTCCCTATCGTCAGTGGGAGAGAAAAAATGAGTTTCCTGAACCCGTTGAGTGGATTGATACATTATCTGACAAGTAATGGCCTGTATGCTACATATCTATACAATATGAAAAAAACAGATGCTAAATAGCTGTGGCTGCGGCAGTGTGGTACTCCGGAGCAGACATTGTGGGCTGTGTGCTCTGCAGAGATGCAGTGGGCTGTGGTCATCAGGCTTTAAGGATGCAGGATCCAAAAGCAACAATAAGAAATGAGTACACTTGGCGCATCTTGAACAATGCTGCAACCACAGTGTCCAGGAAGACTTCACGAGGCATTCAACCGTCTGTCAGCATGCTGCCATCCTGGCTAATAAGGGTCTCCTACAAATGGAGAGAAGGCAGCTGAGGTCAGCAACCACTGAATGAAATGGTTTTTCATGACTTTGCATCACATTTGTGCAAGTGATAACAGAAATGTGGATTCTATGACATTACAGTGAATCACTTATTACAGTGAAAATGCTACTGACATGTTTTCCTGTGTCCGAAGAATCCAGCAGGCATTGGCTGTTGACCGGGCTAGTATGAGAGCAGATCCAGTAGTGGAAACAACCATTTACAGTTCAGATTCATCGTAATAAGTGAACATAACCAGAACAGAATCTGTAGTACTAACTGTGGTATTAGTAGTTGGGCAATTGATTAAGGGGTTTGATTGTAGTTGTGTTGTGGTAGAAAGTAGTTGTAGCATCAGCGCTTGTATATTAGCATTAAAGTATCATAAGTACCAGGAATAAATATTCAGTGTACACGATGTCTCAAATCTCTTGGGTCAAATCGAAACAGTTGATGTTGGGTCCACAACTGATTATATTGAGATAGGGAACCAGTGGCCAGAAATGCATATTTATTGTGTTGTAGACATACACCGTGTACACTGTATAACGACAATACTGTTTTTCGTAATTGTTCAAAGTGACGACCACCCGTCTAAATGCATGTATTGCAAAGGTGCAGCCATGTCTGAAGTGAGGACAATCTACACGCCACCCACATTGGTGGCCACCAGCAATGATTCTCTGTCATGTATGGGCAGCCATTGTCCAAGATCTTCTAATATGACCTTATTTGTTGCTTCCCCGTTTGACTGATCATCTGTTGACACACAATCAGCATGGATTTGGAAAATGTTCTTGTGAAACACAACTAGCTCTTTACTCACACAAGGGATTTCAAATTTATTCCGTATTTCTAGATTTCCAGAAGGCTTTTGACACTGTACCACAGAAGTGGCTTGTAGTGAAATTATGATCTTATGGAATATCATCTCAGTTATATGACTGTATTCATGATTTCATGTCAGAGAGGTCACAGTTCGTAGTAATTGACATAAAGTAATAGATTAAGACACACGTGATTTCTGGCATTCCCCAAGGTAGTGTTATAGGCCTTCAAACAACTTAAATTGGAAAGAACGCACAGAAAATGCTGAGGGGGCAAACCAAAGACTGTGTTTTATTGGCAGAACACTTAGAAAATGTAAGAGATCTACTAAAGAGACTGCTTACACTACACTTGTCCATCCTCTTTTGGAGTACAGCTGCATGGTGTGGGATCCTTACAAGATAGGATTAACGGAGTACATCAAGAAAGTTCAAAGAATAGCAGCACGTTTTGTACTATCCTGAAATAGAGGAGAGAGTGTCACGGACACGATACAGGATTTGGGGTGGACACAATTAAAACAAAGGCATTTTTCATTGCAGCGGAATCTTCTCATGAAATTTCAATCACCAACTTTCTCCTCCGACCTACATAGGAAGAAATGTTCGTCATAATAAAATAAAGGAAATCAGAGCTCGCACAAACAGATATAGTTCTTCATTTTTTCCGTGCACTGTTCAAGATTGGAATAATTGAGAATTATTGTGAAGGTGGTTCAGTGAACCCTCTGCCAGGCACTGAGTGTGATTTGCAGAGTATCGATGTAGATTTAGAATGGTCCACATTACCTGGTGTTCCTGCGAGATGTGCTCGCACAGTTCTTGGAGACTGTACCCCATGTTGTCCATGAATGGACGTTGTTTCAGCATGACGGTACACTTCAGTGTTAATGTTGGCAAGCACCTGAATAACACGTACCCTGATTGTTGGATTGGAAGGGGGGTGGGGGGCTCCTGTCCCATGGCCAGCATGATTGCCGGATTTCACAGCTCAGGATTTCTTCCTCGTGGTGTCATGTCAAGATGTTGGTGTATTAGACACCCGTAGAAATTGATGAAGACCTGCTTGTTACAGTTCAAGCTGTCTGTCTGCTGGTACAGCAGACACCAGAGATCATTGAGAGAGTGCGGCAGAACTTCCTGTGCGGTGGCCTTGTGCACATTGAGACTGGTGGTCGTCACTTTGAACAGTTACTCTGAGCTATGTTGTTGTTATGCAATGTACGCTGAGTGTTTCTGTAACACAATAAATGTGTATTTCCAACTGTTGGTTCTCAATCTCAATATAATTGGTTGTGGACCCACTATCACCTGTTTCAGTTTGACCCAAAAGGTGTGGACATCCTGCATACTTCTTTTATTATTCACAAAAATGTGAGTTGTACAGCTTATGTTAGCTTCCCAGATAATAGACTGAAGTTGTGAGAATAAATAAATAAAAATAATGATGAATAAATAAATTCTCTGCATTATCATCTCAAGGATTTATTTGGTGTCTCTGTCACAGTGAGATATAGACAGTCGGATGTTTTCCAACAATGTTGTTCTGAGTCGCCCACTGTAAGTCAATAATGTTTCCCAGTGCTTTAAATTGTTACAATAAATTGACAGTATGAGCTACACTGCTGCTACTGTAGATACAGCCGCTCCCTGTTTCACTAAGTCGCTGTCAGTGTGAGGATAAAACTCCTAGAAGCAAGGAGTGCAAGTCCTGAAAGAACTTCTGAGAAGTTTGGAAGGTACTAGATGAGGTACTGGCAGAAGTAAAGCTGTGCAGGCCAGTCGTGATATGTGTGCAGAAAGCTCAGTTGATACAGAACTTGCCCACAAACAGCAGAGGACCCAGGTTCAAGTTCCAGACTGGCTCACTTTTGTGATCTGCTAGGAAGTTTCAAATCGGCACACACTCTACTGCAGAGTGAAAGATTTGTTCTGGAAATACACTGATGGAAAAAAAATTACAACACTAGAAAATAACTAACGTAGAGTAATGAAATTTTGGGAATACATTCATTATATTTTGCAAGATCACAGGTTAATGTAAGTGCAAGATAAGCCGTGGCAAATGTGAACTGCTGGTACATTAATAACTGGTGCAACCATCTGAATGCAAGCATGCAAACATACATGCATTGTGTTGTACAGGTGCCGGATGTCAGTTTGTGTGATGGAGATCTGTGCCTGTTGCACTTCGTCGGTCTATACAGGGAAAGTTAGTGCCGGATGTGGATGACACTGGAGTTGTAATCCAGTGATGTCCCACGTGTTCTCAACTGGAAACAGATCTGCTGATCGAGCAGGCCGAGGCAACATATAGACACTCCAGAGCGTGTTGTGTTACAACAGCGGTATGTGGACGAGTGTTATCCTGCTCAAACCACCCCCTGGAATGTTGTTCACGAATGGCAGTACAACAGGTCGAATCACCAGATTGACGTACAAATTTGCAGTCAGGGTGCATAAGATAACCACAAGAGTGCTCCTGCTGTCATACGAAAGTCCACGCCAGACCGTAACACCAGGTGTAGATCCAGTGTGTCTGACACGCAGACAGGTCGGTCCCAAGCCCTCGACTGGCCACTACCTAACCGTCGCACGGCTGTCACTAGCACTGAGACAGAACCGACTATCATCAGAAAACATAATAGACCTCCACCCTGCCCTCCAACTAGCTCTCACTTGACACTAGTGAAGTCCCAAATGGTGGTGATTTGGGGTCAGTGGAGTGCAGGCTATAGGTCGCCTGGCTTGGAGCTGTCCTTGAAGTAACCGATTTATAACAGTTCATTGTGTCACTGATGCTACTGCTGCTCAAATTGCTGCTGTAGATGCAGTACGATATGCCAGAGCCACATGCCGAGCACGATGGTCTTCCCTCTCAGTAGTGCCAGGGGGCCATCCGGAGCCCGGCCTTCTTGCGACTGTACATTCTCGTGACCACCACTGGCAGCAATAATATACAGTGGCTACATTCTCGCCAAGTCTTTCTGCAGTATCACAGAAGGAACATTCAACTTCTAGTAGCCCTATTACAAGATCTCATTCAAACTCTGTGAGGTGTCGATAATGGTGTCTTTGATGCCCTAAAGGCATTCTTGGCCGTCGTCATCTCGCCGTGTCGAATCTCAGAAGCAACCGATGCTCACGATCGTTACAGTGTCTATTGCATCCTCATAGTGGTGCTCAAATTGCTGCTGTAGATGCAGTACGATATGCCAGAGCCACATGCCGAGCACGATGGTCTTCCCTCTCAGTAGTGCCAGGGGGCCATCCGGAGCCCGGCCTTCTTGCGACTGTACATTCTCGTGACCACCACTGGCAGCAATAATATACAGTGGCTACATTCTCGCCAAGTCTTTCTGAATGCGCGAGGTATTATGAGTGTACAGACCTCCGATAGTCAGTCTGCATTTGTCTGCACCAGTCTGTACCAGTCTGCACCATTCTGTACCAGTCTGCATTTGTCTGTACCAGTCTGCATTTGTCTTTACCAGTCTGCATTTGTCTGTACCAGTCTGCATTAGTCTGTACCAGTCTATAGTCAAGTTTCAGTCTGCACCTAATAAGTGTTGTGTACATAGTTCCGCGTAGTAAGCGCGTACACAACTTTCCAACTAGAGGGCGCCCCGCTAAGCACAACAGTGCAGGCGCAGCGCTCGTCCGTCTCCGCACTACGAGATGGCGCTGTCTTAGAGACGGACCAAATTCTGCTTCCGCCAATCCGCGTATTAATATGTAACGCAGCCAATGAGATTGCTGCTAACGTAGAACCTTTTCTCCTCGCGGATCACACTCGCGCAGTGATACCTGAATGCGCGAGGTATTATGAGTGTACAGACCTCCGATAGTCAGTCTGCATTTGTCTGCACCAGTCTGTACCAGTCTGCACCATTCTGTACCAGTCTGCATTTGTCTGTACCAGTCTGCATTTGTCTTTACCAGTCTGCATTTGTCTGTACCAGTCTGCATTAGTCTGTACCAGTCTATAGTCAAGTTTCAGTCTGCACCTAATAAGATTATCATATTCCTGTACATAGCCATGAAGAGAAATGTATAGACACTTTGTCAAGTATCAGAGATATGTGAGAAAAAGATTAACATACCAAGACCATAGGAACTTCAGAATGTCAATTGTAAATAGCATCCAGAACCAAGTTAAGTTATTTTTATGCTTGTTATTATTTTAATAAATGTGTGTGAAAATTAATCAAGTTCTGTTTAAAGTTGGTCACCGTCAGTCTGCTACTCTAAGCGTGCAAGTGGCGTTTCTATCGTCTGACCTAACGGCAGAATATAAACACGCCACGATAAGACCACGAGACATATTGCTGACACTCGCCTACTTCGTTAGAGCGACAAATCAAATAATCTGATGGTGTGTGTACCGAAGGTCTTACAGTACACACACCACAAATAGACATCATATTTCAGCAATAGAAAATGCCTATAAACTTTTGTTTACGTGGCACAACTTCTTCTCAGTGTTGCGAATTTTTTTCTGTTGGTGTATATTGTGTCTGCTTTGATTAAATCATGATTCTTGAAATGTAGGATGACTGTGGCACTGAACTTTCAAACTGTACCAAATATCTTGTGTAAGTGAGCGAGCACGTCTCCTGAACCTGGTGCTGAGTACTCTTGAGTACGTATTCAGCATGAAGGTAATCGGACTTCGGTAGAAATTAACACTTTACATTTCTTCTCGATGATGTAGAATTCTTTGTAACAGTAAACATGTAGTCGGGCTTTGCTCTCTCCTGGTGCTAAGGCGATAAGAAAACTAGAAAAGTTTGTTAAGGTAGTTGATTTGTATCCAGAATAAATGTTCAGTCTGCAGCGTGAGTAGTGTTCAGGTACCTCCGTTGGCATAACACTTGTCTGCAAAAGGCAAGTCCCAGGTTTGAGTCCTGGTGAGGCACACAGTTTTAATCTGCCAGAAACTTTGATTCATATTGTTCGCTATAAATGATAAGAGCTTTTCATAAATCACCCAGTTTATTAAGAGATGGCTGCAGCCTAGCGCAAAAACAGTTAATTATGTACTTCTACCACGAAATAGAGCTTAGAAGAAAAAGAAAATTAGTCAACTGTCTTCTTGTATTCCTAAACAAGCTAACTGAGATTTTAGAAAATTTTCCTGAAAAAAAATATTATTATGGCAGATGAGGGACCCCTCTGCTTATTTCTTTGACCAATGTACACTAAATAAAAGTATCTTATAGGTGCCTGAGTATGTTGCACATGGCATCAATATGAGTGCTGTTGTCTATAGTACTGTGTCTCTCACAGATAAACAGAGCAAGCTGAGAGTCACAAGACCTCTTTTTGTGGGATTTGTGTCTATTCTTGAAGAGGAGAGTTTGCATTTGTTCATTATTATTGAATATTCTTCTAATTTTTTAAGTGTAAGGTGTTTCTTAGGAACCATTATGTATAATTATGTTTTAGTTTCTAGTCATAATCACAGCTTATCTTTTCTCTTCTGGCAGTGAGATTTGTGAGCTGACGAGCATCAAGAAAGAAGATGTGATCTCCACGTTGCAGATACTCAATCTCATAAACTACTACAAGGGACAGTACATAATTACACTGACAAAAGAGACTATAGCGAACCACAGGCGTGCGATGGAGAAGCGGAAGATCCGAATCGATCCCAAGTGCCTGCACTGGACTCCGAAGGACTGGTCGAAGCGTGCCAAGTGGTGACAGTGGCACGTGCCTCCCCCTTACTCGTCGTGTTCCCACTCGCCGGCAGCGGTAGCGCCGGCCGTCCCGCTCCACAAGCGTTCGTGCGCCGCATCGCCTGTCCGGCATGTCCGCAGTTGCGCTCGGTGGCTGGCATGACCCAGCCCGGCTGCGGATTAGTGCCGCCTCTGTGATGGCGGCAGGCCCGCCGCGTGGCTCCGTTCTTCTGCCATGTGGCGGTGTAGTTAGAAGCTGTACAGTGTTCATATGTGGCTGTTATTGTGTATGTGTGTAATAGAGCATGTGTTTGTATGTGTGTGTGCACCATGCACACTTTTGATTGTTCTTACGTAAGTGTGTCAGTCAGTAAGTTAGATATTTGCCAAGCTTCAGCACTTGAGAAGACATTTACTGAAATTCAGGTGCACTGCTGGCAAATGATCCAACAATAGGAAGCGGCAGCAAGATGAGGAGACGGTGACCTGAATGAGGAACACCACAAAGAACCGTAGCTTCTACCATCTCTCAGTCAGTAGCTTAAAAATTTAGTCGATCATATTTTGGAGAGATGCTACAAGGTAAAAGTATACCATTTGATATGTTCCACGGTAATTACTGGTTGTATTATTTTCTTGCTGCCGCTCCTTCTTTGTTTGCAACTTTGGCCAGGGTGGCCTATTATATGTGCAATTGAGTGTCTTTACTACTATGCAGTTGAGATATCTGTACCAGCATTCTTAAAATGTGGCTAGTTGTGACTGTCTCAAAATTTATGCTGCAAGTTACTGGGAGACTAATAGCCTGAAACAGAACTCTGACTCATCAAAATTCAGGTTTTCTCGAGTTCCTTCCTGCTGTTAGATTCTGAGTTAATTCATTTCCTCTCACTCATTGTCACTTTAGTCAAAAATGTCTTCAAAGACTGCTTGCCGATCTGCTGGTAACTCGTATGAGAATGTTGTAGGCAGGACGTTAGAGAGACAAAAGAGAAGTTTGCAAACAGTGATGCTTCAGTATATGAGTTGTTCTCATTCTTTGCATACTAGTACATATGATCCTACTTTAACTAATCAAAATTCTTTTTTGTACTTGTGCATTTGGTTTCTTTTCATTTAATGAGGCTGTTGGTTCTGTATCCCTTAATATTATCAGCTTGTATTTCATTGAAATCGGCTTATATTCCTTCACAGATTTGGAAACAGAAATACATCACACATTTGACTGCATTGAACATTAAACTGCATTTTGCTTCAGACAATGATGCATTGAGCGAATTGGTTCATACTAAGCGTTCTCTATGGCCAGTTTTCCACACCTTGTGTTCAGCACTGCGAGAGTCTCACAATAAATAAAATAAAAGGATTATCAATATGTACTATATCTTCATTTATGGGTAGCAGAACAGCAGAATCACATATAAGCTTAAGCCGAGATTCTTTTACAATTATAATAAGCAGAAGTGTTACTGGAATAAACTTTCCAGTTCATTACTGTCATATTTAGCAGTTCAAATTAACTTGACTGTTTACAAAAGCCACAGTAATATAGCTATTTGTCTTAAATGATGAGTATAAGCTTTCGCATCTTTTCACGTGCATTCAACAACGGTGTAAGGTATCGAATATGTTAATAAAATAAATTTGTCAGGAATAATTTTCTTTCCTGTGAACATTCTTACTGTCAGTGCTGTTTAATTCCATCCCTTTTGCATAGTTTCAGATTTGCATTTTGGTAAATTGAGAGATTTATGTGCAATTTTAGTCTGAACAAATCCAGGTGTGATCCAAAAGACAATAATTGGAAATTTTGCTGCAGGTTGAAACGTGAAACACCTGAGGATTTATCAGACTGGTTGTTGACAGCCCTGTATCCCAGAGTTACATACTGAAATTTATTAATTTTTGTGATGATTTGTCCAGACAGTCTACAAACTTCACAAAACACATGCACACATGAAGAAAAATCTTGGGAAAAATGAAGAATTTTTTAAAAGCTGTTGTAATTTCATTTAACTTTACTTTCATACAAGCTATATTCTGAAGGTGTCCTACGAGAAAATCCTTAAAACTAGTAATACGTGTATTTCATTCTTGAACTGATGGATTCAAGACAACATACATTTTCCTTATTTTTGGTTAAGAAGCACCACTCAGTCACACCTAGCCATTCTTTTAAGATAAATCATACAACTGAATCTGCCAGTGATGAATGTTATAGAAAATGTTTGCTGCGAAGAGTTAAAAGTTTCCCATTCATGCTGATGGTCATATTGTATAATACTGTTACCACACTGTATATAGTATTCATCTGTTGTGAGACTGTACTTTCAAAAATTGACAAAGCAAGAGACTGTAATTGTATCAGGATTTATGTAGAAGGTAGGAGCAGGTTGCCAAAATAATAAAAAAAGATGTCAATATATGTATATATAGGTACAGGAATAGTCTCCAAATCACTTCCAGGAAATTGTGTATTGTGTTAGAAGAAACTGCAGATGAGATTTCTGTGAAAGTTGTAAAAGTATTTCAGCACAACAAATTATTTATCGACAGTATTATCGGGAATCTTGTGATAACGGTTTAGATTGCATAATATTATGTCCATAAATACAGTAAGGGTGAAATAATTGCTGACTAATCTGGGAAGTGCAATCATTGTGAACAGCTGTCAGTGTCTGTTTCTGCTGCACCAGTTTCATATTGTACTACTTTCTTATTAGAAATTCTGTACAAGAGACAGTCACACAGTTGATCGTCCACATAGTTCAGCATACACTCCATTTCCTACAACATAACAGGGAGACAAATGATAACTGTTACAGATACTTCAAACTTGCTTTTTTTTTTCATTAATCATGAATTACAAAGCTCGGCAGATGCTACAGGTATTTTAATCTCACATAGTGATGTCCAATCTTTTGGTGCTATAGAAAATTTAGAGATTATGGATGAGATTTTATGTAAAATCATGTTTTAAAGGGGAAGCTTTCTCCTGCATGCAAATACCCCAATGTTGTATTGCAATTACGTTTTCCTTTGGTAAAAATGTTTTTACTTTAAGATCAGAAATTAAAAATGATTCGTGATAATTTTTTTGCTTAGAGGAATTTCTGTGACAAATTTATCTGATTTATAAAGTTTGTGATGTGAATTCAAAAATTTTGCTTTTTTGTGCATGTATTGCAGAGGGAAAATAATAATTATCAACTGTTGGGGTAGGGAAAAATCAGTTGATTTTGGAACTATATTTCAGTCACAGCTTTACTATAATGAGAAACTGCAGAATTGGTGCTCTGGTTGTAATCTGCTCCTACCTTTATTATGTGCCACCTCCATGAAAGGAAGTGGAAATAACTTCAGAGAAGCTGTGATAATGGAGGGCAAAAAAAACTGTTCAGAATTGTAAACATGTAATTACTTTTATCTGTGTAAAAATCAATGTTCTCTGTTCGTATTCAAGGAAAAATTTTATTTGGTTCCAAACTGTCAGTCTGTGGTGCCCATGGAAGTTAGTTTCTCTCTTGTGTGTGTGTGTGTGTGTGTGTGTGTGTGTGTGTGTGTGTGTGTGAGCGCGCATGCGCTAAACATGTAACACATTTGTTCCCATACTACATCATCAAGAACATATAATCACCAGAGCTGTAACAAACAGAATTACAAATGAAATTGCACCCATTTTCTCCCCTTTTTTCTCTAGTTTATATTAGTTGCCACTCTTCAGTATTATAGTGTTATTCAGAAAATTATATTTTGTACCTAATTTTTCCGAACCCCTGAAATTTGCAACTGTAGTTTTAAATTTGTTGCTAAATTTATTTTAGTATGAAAGTGAACAGTGTGTCAGATTTATGGTGGAAAGGTTATTAGTTGGTGACAGGGTGGTATTATTCAAGTACTAAAGCATGGAAAAATCAAATAGATGGCCTCTGGTAAGCATATTTTTACATTGCATGAACGGATAATTTTCTGCAATTTAGTTTTACCAATGCTGTCGCATCCCTATATAACCTAATAGCCTTTCTACCAACACGTCTTTCAGAACGTACTTGCACAAATACAACAAATTGACACTGCTCTTACCTGGCTGTGTTGTCCACAGACTAGAAACTTTGGAACCATGTGGCTAAAATGTATTGGAATGCTCATTAGTTTTGAATTGTTTGTAACTTAGGGTGCAGTTGGAATGTGAAGAGACTGTGAAGTATTACTACTGTTGTGCCACTGTAATGGGAAACTTCCCTACGTACACACAATTATTTGTCTTTCATTGATGTCTGTCTGTTGATTTTTCAGAAACAACTGATTTGCCGTTATCTCTCTTACAGTTGCAAACATTTCAAAATTTAAGAGCTAATATTTCTAAAACAAACAAGAGAAAAGATAAAAAGAAGATAGTACAAAACTGAGAGCAGTGTAATAGAAGTTCTGGATGAGTAATGGCAAATTTATCGTGAACTAATAAATGTTATTAGATGGAGGAGGAAGCAATAGTTTGATTGCTGTAGTGCACAATATTTTGAATTGACAGTGAAGTTATTTTGGCTTTGTGTAGAAATTTGGGAACAAGTATTTTCTTCTTCTCTCACTTTCTTTTCAATGTTTGCGTCTTCTCAGAATCGTTACTTGGCATTGCTCATTCAGTACTTGAAGTGACGCTTCTTAATTAGATATTGAAGTCATATCAGGGTTGATCTGTGGAATGCAAATTGTATTTGTTTTATATTTTGTGTAATATTGCAGACTGCTGCAGAAGCTGTGTGTGCTAATGGTGCAAAGTGGAACTAAATTATTGTGTAGTTGTAAGATAATTTCTGGACTTTACAGACATGTATGTGAAATCCGTGCTTTATCTCATTGAATTCCATGTCTTTTTTTACTTAGCCTTTTTTTATTTGTTGCACATTCTGATGATTACCTCACCCATTGCAGTCCTTCTCCTGGCATATCATTTCACATTTCTACGACGGTGATTTGAAAAGTTCTCAGAACAGAATAGATAAAAAGTATGTACACCACTGAAACCTTTTTTTATTTTTCGATGTAGTCTCCTTGTAGATTAATGCATGTGGTACAGGTGTGCAAAATAGTTGTCAACTCCAGGTATCACTTCTGTATTTGAAGTGAATCTTCCTCCATGAAGTTTTGGGAAGAGATGGAAGTTTGATGGAGCCATATCAGGTGAATAAGGTGGCTGTGGCAACAATTCATACCTTAGTTCGTGTAATTTTGCCATCTCAATGACGTGTGCAGGTGCACATTGTCTTGAGGGAAGATGACTTTCTTCCTTGCTAAATCTGGCCTTTTTTGCACGTGACTTTTGTTGCAATTTGTCTAGGAGGTTAGCGTAGTATTCTCCAGTAATTGTTTGCCCAGTGGGGAGATAATCTACAAACAGAATCTCCTTCATATCCCAGAACACTAATGCCGTGACCTTTCCCGCCGAAGGAATTGCCTTTGCTTTCTCTGGTTGTGGAGAATCAGCATGTTTCCACTGCTTTGACTGTTGTTTTGTCTCTGGGGTTTAGTGGTGCACTCAAGTTTCATCTGTGGTCACAAACCGGTGCAAAAAATCTTGGTCGTTTCTCCTAAAACAGGCCAAACATTGTTCCAATATGTCATTCTCATGCATTTTTGATCCAGCATCAAGAGTCGCGGCACCCATCATGCAGATAATTTTTTTTTATTTCTAACTCCTCAGTTAAAATGTGATATACCCTTGCAGATCTGGCAAGCGTGAGCAATTTCTCCCACTTTCGATCGGCAATCCTCCATGACCATTTTGTGCACATTTGCAATGATTTCTGTAGTAGTGACACATCTTGGCTGAACACTGCATAGATCATCGTCTAAGCTCTCCCGACCAAATTTAAATTCATTTATCCACTTGGCAACAGTTGAATATGAAGGAGCAGAGTTCCAGTGTATTCTGGAAATTGGCATATATGTCCTTTGCTTTCATACCTTTCTTTACGAAGTACTTAATCACAGCTCGAATCTCGATCTTCCCCCCCCCCCCCCCCTCCCCCATCTTCGCAAACCACTACGCGGGAACAACAGAGCCATGTCACATTTTCCAAGATCACTGACGTGGCACCTGTTTACAGGCAACAGTCAAATGAATATCACATGAACAACTTGTTGCACTAGTGCTGACCTCTAGGGGTGATTCCGAGAACTTTTCAAACCACCCTCGTAGTTGGATTTATGAGGGTTGCCCAGCAAGTAATACACAGCATTTTTTTTTTTCCTAACCAAAAACAATGCTACAAATGAGAAACGTCGTGTACATGTTATTTGAAGTCTCGTGAGTGAGTACAGCAAGTTTCTCTCACTTCTGACAAATTGCGTAGTGGCAGGACAGTTTCAAAATGACGTCTGTAGGTGATGTACGTTACAAGAAATGTGCCGTCATTGAATTTCTCACTGCAAAGAAAGAAACTGTGGGGAATATTCACAAACATTTGTACAAAGTCTGTGGAGCATCTGCTGTCGACAGAAGTACAGTTAGTGGGCACAGTTATAGTCACAAGCAAGTGCTGGCAACTCCTGCGACATCTTCCGTGTGTAAAATGCTTTTGTCACAAATCCATGTGTGCCACCACACATAGCGGATGTGATTTGATTTGTGCACATGTGTTGCAGGTTACTTGAGTATCACCCAGGAAAATGAAAATTTCTTCACAGAGAAAGTAAAAGTTATTTTTGATCTACCCAGCACATACTCGTAAGTATGCATTGCTTCAGCATATCTGAACTGATACAAATTCAGTGATACAGGCATGTCATGGAAGAATGGGGTGGCAAGATGACTCCGCAAAAAGTTAATTAGTATGAAAAGAAAGTATGGACACATCATAATAACATGTTTCAAAATCCATACCAGCATTTACAGGAATCAATTGTGTTGCAGTAAGTGGGAAAATATGTAAATGATTAAGAGAAATTGTAACGTTTGACCTTAATGAAAAACCTACGTGGCACAATGTAATAAACAACTTGACCAAAGGCTTGTCAATAGCCCCAAAATTAAAATACCTCAAAGCAGTTACACAACGAGAATAAGATACACAAGCAAAATGTATTTTCAAAACTGCTAACCTGCAGAAATAGACAGACACAGGAGACTGCCTTTTAAGGAAACGTTCTGCAAGGAATGAAAGCAGTAATGAATATGATCTGGGAAAAACCCATTTCTTTATTTAGAGATTTAACTAGAACAAAGAGTTGAACGGAGAATAATGAGAAATAATGGAACAGAAACTAAGTAATTCAGGAGAAGATTAAAAAACAAAGAAATTAAAAGGCAAATAAATGAGACTACTAATCAAGCGCAACATACAGACAATAGGAGGGGTGATTTAAAATGATGAAAGAAAGAAGAGAGCTGAGAGAATGATGTGGTTTTGAACCCTCTGGAGATTGAAAAACGCTTGATACACACATGTGGAGGAGGCCATGTTCCAACTCCGGTCTGGCAGAAATTTTTAACTTCCCAATTGATTTAAACCAATGTCCACTAGCAGCTAATGTCATTACCTCCTTTGTATCTTTACTCTTTTATGCAGTTGACAAAAGTACACAATGAAGGCCATAAGATCAAAATAAATAGCCAGTGAAGGTTATGGACTGTTAGTGAAATTTTTGTAAATAAATAAAACTACATCATACTATCACCAGAGTGAAAAAAAAAGATGACCCTTTCTATAGGGTCAATCCATACCAAGCACTGGTTGCGTGACCATCTCAGAAAAATTTTATATTTGCTGGGTGAATTCCCCAATTTTTAGTACACACAAAAATATTTTATTAAAAAAATATATTGTTTATTATTTTGAAATGGCGGTGATATTTGTCCGAGATCGCATGCGTTTTCTCGTATTTGAAAGCATCTACATTTTTTACATTTATTCAGTAGTGGATTGCCCTAAGCCTTTCACATAAAATGCATTTAGTTAAACACACTCTGGGCTACAAATTAACATCATTATCACTTAGCTGAATGTATTCTTTAATATATTTTTAATAGTTCAAAGTTATCAGCCACAAATTAAAAAAACTCAATTTTTGAACAGTAGTTTCCCAAAGAAAGATTAATTTCTCAGTTTTAATATTTTGTCTGCTATTACACTGTATAGTATAGTTACTTTTAATAGAGTATCAATGGTGAGCAACTTGCACTTAAAAAAATACCGTAAAATAGGGTGAATAGGATCAATTCTGCCGGAAAAACTTAAAAACAATAGAAACTACACAGGATCGCAATAAAATATGGAAACCAGTGCGTCAATCTGCAGTATTGCCCTTGGGGAACACATTCACGAACATTTTGTGTTCAAATAGTGACTACCCTGGCTTCTAGAGCACTGTAAACATGTACTTTCCGAAAACTTGGTATATAGTGGTGTGTGGTTGGGATTGTGTATCATCAGAATCAGTGCTTCTACCAAGAATTGTGTTCTGAAATCAGGTCCTCCTTTGTTTTTTGGTGAGTATTAAATATATTTCTTGATTTTATTTTATTTCGCTTGAACGAACGCACTCTTTTTAAAAAAAAAAAAAATTGGGGTGAGTAGGATCAGTATAAAATAACACTATTATCGGGCTTACATTTTGCTTATGGGACGCTACCTGCTTGTGTTTTGAATGTTTCGTTCTATTTAATTTCCAGACTGATTAAAATGCCCAGAAATTACATTCCTGATCCTTGTGGGAAATCCTACACAAAGAGAAGCAAGGATGAATTAGCGCAAGCCATTGTTGCTGTGAGTGAGGAGCATTAGGCAAGCTGCCCGAAATTTCAGCATTCCATACACAGTTCTCCACCGACATTTGAGGAATAAGAATGTGCACCCCCAAGGGGGACAAACTGCACTCTCTGCAGATGAAGAGGTGTTCATTGTGGACAGGCTTGCTATTTGTGCCGAGTGGGGCTATTGCTTTGACCGGTTGACTCTGCAATTGTTTGTCAAAGGATTCTTGGACCGGATAGGTAAAGTTGTTAGAAAATTCAAAAGTAATTTACGTGGTCACGAGTTCACTGTTAGCTTTTTGAAGAGGCACAAAGAAAAGTTGCGTCTAAGACAGTGCCACAACATATAAAGAGCATATACTTCTGTTTTGAGAGCTGTCCTGCGGGAATATTTTGATAATTTAGAGAAGAAAATTAAAGATGTTCCCCTAAGTAATATTGTGAATTTCAATGAAACGAACTTAGCAGATGATCTGGAACTTGTGAAAGGGGTTACGAAAAGAAGATCAAAATATCCTGAGAGAGTCATGAATACCTCCAAAGCAGCAACGTCAGTTATGTTTGCTGCTGCAGCAAATGGAAAACTGCTGCCATTGTATGTTGTTTATCTCTCAAAGCACTTGTATGCTTCATGGATGGATGGTGCTCCCAAAGACACCAGATTTAATAGAAGTGAAAGTGGGTGGTTTGATGCTCAGTGTTTTGATGACTGGATTATTGCAATCTTTTTGCCTTATTATAGGAAGATAGAAGGCCCCAAAACTTTAATCAGCGACAACCTTTCCTCTCATCTTTCAGTGGCTTCAGTCAAGTCGTGAAGAGAATGGTGTAAGAATGATTTTTCTTCCCAATAACTCTATGCATCTCACTCAGTCTCTTGACGTGGTATTTTCTCGTCCACTGAAGACCAGCTGGCGAAGCATTCTCCAAAAATGGGAGTTGGGTTCCGGTCGTAAGGAGACCACTATTCCCCCAATTACTAAACCAGCTTGTGAGGGCTCGGGAAGTAAATGCCAAGAAAAACATCCAAGCTGGTTTCGAGAAATGTGGGATTCTGCCATTCAGTCCCAAGAGATTAATTAGCAGGGTTCTGGTGTTGAAGATGATGGTGAAGGATCCGCAAATCCACAGGATGTTGATGGAGGCCTCATAGAGTTGCTCCAAGAATTTCGAGGGAGCGATGAAAGGCCTGTGAGACAATGGCGAACCAGGGTTCCAGTGCAGGCTGGGAAAAGTGTGTCAGTACATGATTTCCCTGATGAAAAGAGTGACACCTCAGACAAAAGTGACGATGTTTCTGGAGATGACGACTCACCAACTCTCTCCACCAGTGACCGTGAGAACACAAGCGCAATCAGTGGCTCTGAAGTCTTTTCTCCTTATGAACTTCAGCCTGGTGACTTCGTCATTGTTAGATTTGGCACAAAAAAGAAGCACAGGAGGTTCATAGGCACAATTGTCACTGTAACTGAGTCAGCAATGACTGTTAACTGCATTTGAAAGAGGGTTGGGAAAAAGAACACTCTTTGTTTTCCCAGATGCGGACAATATATGTGAAGTGAACCCAATACAAGTGGAGAGAAAGACAAAAGTCACTAACATTCAAAGGGGTCAACACACCTTTTTTGTGGATCCCATGTTTTTAGAATAAGGTGTAGCATTATTTTAAGTTTTCTACATAAAATGTATTTCTTTTTTTTTCAATAAAATAATTATAATCGTATGTATACTTCTTTTTTTCTGTTTTGCAATCATCTTTTACTTTTTTAAAAAAATAAGCCAGTGATCCTAATTGCAAAACAAGCATCTTAATGGAATAACTTGGGAAAATACTATGACTGATCCTATTCACCCTGACCTTCAGAACAATAGGATCAAAGTATTTAAAAAATTATTAAAATTCGTCATAATAAAGAGAGAGCCATATATTGGCTTCAAAACTACAGATGAAGACACACAAAATGGCTTTTGTTTCATCGCTTTACATAAATTGATTGAGGAGATACACATCTTTGAACATTAAAAGTGATCCTATTCACCCCGTTTTATGGTACACTATTTTAAAAAATGGACTTTTTTCTTAATTTTTCTATTTTGTGGCCTGTAATATCTGTGTTGGGGGACCAGATAAAAATCTGAAAATTTCACAGTTAATAGATCTTTATGATATCAAACTTCAGTATAAATTTCAACTTTGAGATTCAATTGGAAGTTATAGAAAAAAGATTATGAACATCAGTCAAAAAAACGTTTTTTAACGTCTGCGATATCTGGTAGGCTAATCAAATGAAGTATACCAATTGCATAATGTAACACACCACATTACACTAGCTAATCATTATTTGTCGAAACAATGCTGTGGTAATTGTTTCAGCCAGCTAACAATTGCATCTGCAGGCCTATGCAAGTCTGATTGTTGTCTTCCTCCTTACACCAACAATTGTCGACTCACACTTATTTAGTTAGAAGTTCTTGACGTGTGCAGTTGAAATTGGTGTCTCAGTGTTCTGTTGGTGTTATTATTAATTAAGCATGTCATACAAGTGTATGGAGTGCATCCTAAAGACATTACTTTAATCGAAGATTACAGTGAAGAAGAAAAAGTGTTGCTTTACTGAAGAGTCGGCCAGACGTCAAATCAACTTGCAAGTACCATGAAATGAAATACTTGAAAAAATTTGATCACCTTTTTGGTCAGTCTTGCATGGACCCTTTTGAGAAACACAAGAAACCTATAATAAAAGGTCTGCGAGAAATAACATTTGATCATTATTACATTAAAAAAAAAAAAAGTTTTGTCAATCTCATATCAGGAAAATTATTGTGTCCACCATATTAATCTAAGATATTTGTAATTCACAAGAGAAAGGATAGTGAAACCTGACACAGAATTTTGTGACTTATCAGCAACCATTAAAAAAAGTAGATACAGCTTGTGAAATCCTGGGTATATCACCTGCTAGTACAATTAGAAAACTGAGTCAAGATAAAAAAGACCAAGTGCCTTGAATACTAAAAATGAGAAAGTGGCAGCTACAGTCAAAAAGAATTTGTAAGTTTCATTTCAAAATACAATTTATACTAAAACAGATGGAAGTTCTAAAACTTCACCAGCTGAATATGATGATTTGATAGAAGAACTAAATGCAGTACTTCAAACAAAGATGGTAAAATTAAGATTATCAGTTTACTGCCGAATTCTTGGAATTGAGCAAAAGTTTGTGAGGAATTTAATGTGTCGCAATGTCTTGTTAAGTTAACAAGGCAATTAGTAAAAGAACAGGGGATTTTACTAGCATTACAAAAGAAAAGTGCATCTAATTTGGTAGATGAAAACACAATCAATAAAGTTATTAAGTATTATGACAATGACAATAATAACCATATGATGTCTAGCAAAAAAGACTGTGTTTCTGTGAAAGAAAATGGTTATAAGATTCAAAGAAAAAAAGGTTAATATTGTGTGATTTAAATGAACTATTCACTGAATTTAAAAAAGAAAATCCTGGCATTAAAATAGGAAGATCAAAGATTTGCGAGTTGAGACCAAGATGGCGTATTGTTGCCCGGGCATCTGGCACCCGTAATGTTTGTGTTTGTTTGTATCATCAGAACGCAAAGTTGGTGATAGATGGGGGCCAAACTTTTGGAAGTTATGGTATGCAATATTGACAGTTACAATTGTATGATCAAGAGAAAATGTGAAGATTGTCCAGGCAAACAAGCCTTACTTGACATGTTTGAAGACTCTGAAGAAGACGATTTGATTCCTGACAATATAAAATACAAACAGTCGGTGACACAAGACAGAACTGAAATGGTGAGAGTCATAAAATCACGAGGAGAATTTTTTTTGAAGTGTTGGTGGCTAACCGTGAAAATCTGAAAATGCATAATTTTATTGCAAAAGCTCAAAGTAAATTTCGGAAGACAAAAAGCAAACCTTGGCAGCTGATGAATGCTTAGTTCTTGCTGACTTTTAGGGAAATTATTCCTTTGTTGTTCAAGATGAAGTACAAGGGCACCACTGAGTAAACAAACGGGCCACAGTTCATCCATTTATATTCTGTTATAAAGATGAAGATAAACTAATGAGCTACAGCTTTTGTGTCATAAGTGACTACCTTGAACAGAGCACTACAGCAGTGCACATTTTTCAACTAAAATTAACAAACTACATTAAACAGCACCACCCTTCCATTTTAAAAAAAATAAGAAAAAACTGATTTACTTTTTTGATGGGGCAGCAAGTCAGTATAAAAACAAAAAAAAATCAACATCTCCTTTTATAAGGAAGATTTTGGGTTTGATGTAGAATGGCACGTTTTTGCTTCATGCCACGGGAAGAATGCTTATGATGCTGTCAGAGGTACAACAAAGCAACTGTCACAAAAGCAAGTCTGCAGCGGACCGATGACAATTATATCATAACACCTCAAGAAATGTTTGAATTCTGTAAAAAACATATCAAAGAAATTACCTATGTTTTTGTACAGTGTGAGGAAATACAAGAAGTCTATGACAATGTCTTGAAGGAAAGGTACAACACTTGTCAGAAGATTAACGGCACTCGATCTTTTCATTGTTTTGTACCCCATTGACACAACTTACTGAAGTGTAAGATCACATCAACTTTGCCTGATAGTGAACTTCATCAGTGTGGAAAACTTGTACAACTGGTTCTTCAAAATAAGGATGCAACAGTTTTGTTATGTAAACACTCTTATCGCTTGGCATTGGTGGTGCGCCAGCGGGAACGCGCACACCTAGAGCTACTAGTGTGTGCGTCTGGGATAACGTTCCGCTGGCCACTGCGAAAACTCCCAAGTCCTTATCTAAGGTCAATGACCTCGAACACTATATAAGCGAGCGGGCTCTCGTGCTACGCTCAGTCTGTGTCGTGCTGCTGCACGGGCAACTGCATTGAATGCCGCCAACATGCCCTACAAGAGGTATTGTCGTACCCGCACAACAGTCTACAAAACCATAGAAAACATTGAACTTACAACAACATCAGGAGACAAGAAAAATCGCATTCCAGTGAAGAGTGTTGCAGCCCACGCCCTCGCCGATGGACCCTGTGTATTTCTTGGATGTTCTCTTAATTTTAGCTTGGATATAAACGACACTTTCTCACATGGAAATGGGTGGTTCACCGTTGTAAGAGGTGGTAGCGGAGTTTCTAGTGTATCTGGTCTTGAAAGTTTTAATGATAGAGATGTAATTGCCTATCGTACCTATCATATGTTTGAAATTGGTAGTAAAGATTTTGGTAAATCAGCTTATGATTCAACGTCTCCTCTTGGCTTGTGTTTACGATGAACAGTGGTGGATTGGCGAAGTTGATAATATTGACTATCAAAACCAAGATGTACATGTTGTATTTTATCACCCTCCAAGATCAAGGACATCTTTTGAAAAAATTGAGAAGGATGAAGTTTGGATGCCACTTAAAAATGTACTAAGGAAGCTCTCTCCCATGGAATTTACAACGGTGACTGGGCGAACTTATAATCTAACACCCAAACTGAGTGAACAAATTTCTCAAATGTTCAATGAGCGATGTACTAAAAATAAAGAACAATATAATGTAATTAATAGGCTTATTTTCAATAAAAAAAGTAGATAATCATAGATATGATTAAATTATATACTGTAACTGATATATTTTATTCCATAAGCCTAGATATCTCAGATGTTAAAAAACATATTTTTTACTCACGTTTGTAATTTTTTTTCCATAACTTCCAATTGAATCTCAAAGTTGAAATTTATACTGAAGATTGGTATCATAAAGGTATAGTAACTGAGAAATTTTCAGATTTTTATCTGGTGCCCCAACGAAGATATTGCAGGCCACAAAAAGGAAAAATTACAAAATCCATTTTTTAAAATAGTGTATTTTTTAAGTGTAAGCTGCTTACCATTGATACGTTATAAAAAGTAACTATACTCTACAGTGTAATAGCAGGCAAAATATTAAAACTGAGAAATTTATCTTTGTTTGGGAAACTACTGTTCAAAAATTGAGTTTTTTTAATTTGTGGCTGATAAATTTGAACTATTAAAAATATATTAAACAATACATTCAGCTAAGTGATAATGATGTTAATTTGTAGCCCAGAGTGTGTTGAACTAAATGCATTTTATCTGAAAGGCTTAGGACAATCCACTTCTGAATAATTGTAAAAAATGTAGATGCTTGCACATACGAAAAAATGCATGTGGCCTGGAACAAATATGGCTGCCATTTCAAAATAATAAACAATAAATTTTTTAAAAAATATTTTTGTGGCTACTAAACATTGGGGAATTCACCCAGCAAACATAAATTTTTTCTGAGGTGATCAAGCAACCAATTATTTGGACCACTTGGTATGGATTGACCCTATACAAAAATTGCAGTGTCGTGTAATACCAGTTAAAGGAAGACAGGACTGTGCCTTTCTTATTCATATTATTTATTAGCTACTGAAATGGTATGAAAAAATATCATTGAAGTTACTGACTGCCATTAGGGCAGAGAGGTGTAATCAAATTTACGACAGTGTAGTTTGGTATGTTTAACAAACATTGTGTCTTAGCGCAGGTGAGAGTTGTTTTAGGTGTGACAAAAGCCCTAGGAGTAATTACAGATCATATTTGAATTAATGGTCGTGACAATAAAGAGCCACTTCCAACAATACAGGATAAATATGAGTAAAAACAAGTGTAAAATGGTTTTGTTAAGTTTGCAGGAACTTTTTTCACGCAAGGGGTGGGGGATAGTTCATTTCCAACCAATTATAGTTGTTAGGTAACAAAGTGAAATGAAAGAATGCAGAAATTAATCCCAGAACAAATAATGGGAGGAAACCACCAGAAAAACTTGCAGATAATAGAAAGAAAAGCTGAGGTAATCAGTTAAGAAAGTGACATCACTAAAGACAGTCACAGACACTGCATCCAATAAGTTGAAGTATAAATATTCCATTGTTGTAATCAATCAGAGGATTGGTTTGATGTAACTATCGTATCCTGTGCAAGAATCATCATCTCTGCATAGCTACTGCAATCTGCAGACATTTGAATCTGCTTGTTTTGTATTCAAAACTTGGTGTCCCTCTAGAACTTTTACCTGCTCTCCACAGTCACCTCTATTACAAAATTAACTTGTCTTGATGCCTCAAGATGTGCCGTGTCAACACATCACTTCTTTTATTCAAGTTGTACCATAAAACTCTTTCCTTCCTGACTACATTTTGTAGCTCATATTAAATTACCCAATCTACCTATCTAATCTTCAGCATTCTTCTGCAGCATCACATTTCAAAACCTTCTTTCTTATTGGTAATGTGTATTATCAGTATCTCACTTCCGTATTCAGCTAGCCTCCAGTCATATACATTTTTATGAAAGAATTCCTAACACTTAAATTTATATCAGTGTTAATATATTGTCTAAATTAATAGAGGGAAACATTCCACGTGGGAAAAATATATCTTAAAACAAAGATGATGTGACTTACCAAACGAAAGCGCTGGCACGTCGATAGACACACAAACATACACACAAAATTCAAGCTTTCGCAACAAACTGTTGCCTCATCAGGAAAGAGGGAAGGAGAGGGAAAGACGAAAGGATGTGGGTTTTAAGGGAGAGGGTAAGGAGTCATTCCAATCCCGGGAGCGGAAAGACTTACCTTAGGGGGAAAAAAGGACAGGTATACACTCGCACACACACACATATCCATCCACACATTACAGACACAAGCAGACATATTTAAAGTTTGGGCAGAGATGCCCAAACTTTAAATATGTCTGCTTGTGTCTGTAATGTGTGGATGGATATGTGTGTGTGTGCGAGTGTATACCTGTCCTTTTTTCCCCCTAAGGTAAGTCTTTCCGCTCCTGGGATTGGAATGACTCCTTACCCTCTCCCTTAAAACCCACATCCTTTCGTCTTTCCCTCTCCTTCCCTCTTTCCTGATGAGGCAACAGTTTGTTGCGAAAGCTTGAATTTTGTGTGTATGTTTGTGTGTCTATCGACGTGCCAGCGCTTTCGTTTGGTAAGTCACATCATCTTTGTTTTAAGATATATTAATATATTGTCTTATTGAGGAAAGCTTTTCATGCTATCACCAGTCTGCATTTTGTATCCTCCCTACTTCTGTTGTCCTTAGGTATTTTGCTCCATGTATAGCAAAACTTGTTTACTCCATCTAGCTTCTCATTTCTTATTCTAATTTCCACAACATCACTTGATGTAAGTAGACAGCACGTCATTATCCTTGTCTTACTTTTCTCTTCATCTTGTAATGTTTTCAAGATCTCCATTCCATTAAACAGATCTTCCAGGCTTTTGTAACTGGCAAACTTTGAAGTTTTTACTTATTCTCCCCAAACTTTAGCTCTGTTTCCAGATTTCTCCATTGTTTCCTTTGCGTGGAAAAGAAAAGAGACTGGAGGCACCAAAAAGTTCCAAATGGTTTATAAACTCCAAGAGAAATTTAGATACTAGGTTTTAAACTGCAAAATACACTGAGGAGATAAAACTCATGGGATAGCGATAGGTGCATATACCAATAGTTGTTGTACCGTGTACATAAGGTATAAAAGGGCAGTGCATTGGTGGAGCTGTCATTGGTACTAAGATAACTCATGTGAAAATGTTTCTGACATAATTATGGCTGCATAATGGGAATTAGCAACCTTGAATGATAGTTGGAGCTAGACTCATTGGACATTCCATTTCAGAAATCATTAGGAAATTCAATCAATAAGATCTACAGTGTCAAGAGTATGACAAGAATACTACATTTCAGGCATTACCCCTCATCACAGGTAACACAGTGGCCAATGGCCTTTATTTAATGACCAAGATCAGTGGAATTTACATAGAGTTCCCAGTGCTAACAGACAACCAACACTGCGTAAAATAACCTCAGGAATCAATGTAGGATATATAATGAACATATCTGTTATGACAGTGTGGTGAAATTTAGTGTTAACGGACTATGGCAGCGGATGATCAATGCAAGTGTCTTTGTTAAAGTAGCGCCTCTCCTGGGCTCGTGACTACATCAGTTGGACTCTTAGACAAGTGGAAAACCAAGACTTGGTCAGATGAGTCCCAGTTTCAACTGATAAGAGCTGATAATATGGTTCCTGTGTGGCACAGACCCCACAAAGCCATGGACTCAAGTTGTCAACAATGCACTGTGCAAGCTGGTGGTTGCTCAATAATGGTGTGAGCTGTGTTTATATTGAATGGACTGGGTGCTCTGGATGTTTGACTATTTGGTGATTATTTTCAGCCATTCATGGACTTCATATTACTATACAGTGATGGAATTTTTATGGACAGGAAATATGCCATGTCATCAGGACACAATTGTTTGCAAATGATTTAAAGGCATTTTGGACAATTCGAGCAAATGGTTTTGCCACTCAGGTCGCACAACATGTCTCCCATCGAACATTTATGGGACATAAACGAGAGGTCAGTTTGTACACAAAATCCTGCACCATCAACGTCCATGCTATAATGGACGGCTATAGAGGCAGCATGGCTCAATATTTCTGCAGGGGACTACCAACGACTTGAGTCCATGCCACATTGAGTTGCTGCACTGCACCCCAAGGTCCGACATGATATTAGGAGATATCCCATGACATTTGTCACCACATTGTATTTCCAGGAGCAAGTGTTGACTGACCATAATTTATTCTATATAACATAAAGCTGAAGAAAAGGGTGGGAAGTTGTGCAGATTAAACCTGAATAAATTGAAGCAAAGTTTCTTGTGAATTGGGCAGCAACTGACTGAAATAAGCAAAAGAAATGCAATAGAAGATGAATGGTTAACTTTGAGAGATGAAACAGTGAAGGCCTAGTGGGAATCTTTGGTAACACACAAGATATAAGATTTACTTGAAGAAAGGGGAAAATTTAAAAATAATTTACAACATGTGGAACAAGCAAAAGGGAATACAGACTTCTGGAACACTAAATCAATAGAAAATGAAAATGGCATAGCAGGAATGCCTAGGGAAGAAATGCAAAGCTGTAGAAGTGTGAGAGACTATGGGAAATACAAGTGCAGGGTACAGTAAAATAGATTTTTGAGAAAAAGAAGCAAATGTATGAATATCAAGAGCAAAGTGAAGAAGAAACAGCAGGAGGAATAAGCTGAAGGGCTATGTAAAGAAAATTAATTTGAAACTAATATTATGGAAAGAGAAGAGGAAGTAGATGCAGGTGAGGTGGCGGATGTGATCTTGTGAGAAGAATTTGCTAGAGCACTAAGAGACCTAAGTTAGAACAAGTCAAGAGGACTAGTAAACACACCCTCAGAATTATTAAGATCCTCGAGAAGACCAACCGTGACAAAAAGGTTCCATCTGTATGTAGGATATATGTGGTAGACAATAACCTTAGATTTTGAGAAGAGAGTAACTCTCAGAGACTTCGTATAGTGGCTCAGCCAATTCAGATTACGCAACATCAACATTCTTGTCAGTTTTGATGCAGACTGATGGGGTAAACATGGGCAGCCCCATTCTGTTGCCATTTTAAACCTAACACCTCAAAGAGGGAGCACTGAAATCAACCACACAGAAGCTGACTTGATCCTATCACTAAATAAGTGGCACATTTGCAATTTGGGCTCATCGAAAAGAGAAATCAGAAGAGTTCCTGCAACAACTACACTCCTGGCCATCAAAATTGCAAAACTATGAAGTCAGCAAGCAGAAAATGACAAATTGTGATGAAGTGTACTACAAGAGGGTACCCAAAAGAAAGCGAACATATTTTTTGGTGGGCAGAGCTATTGTAGTACCACATTTTGGGCACTAGGAGCACATAGAGTGAACATTACAGAGTCAATAAGCCAAGTGTCATCACTGGAGGAGGTGAGGACTAGTTTCAGAAGAGTTTATAGAGACAACTGTTTTTCGTGATTGTCATATTAGCAGTGGCTGATTTTTCATGAATGTGTGATGGTGAGGTTCTCCTTTTTGCTTGGAAAAAATGTACAGAAACTTTTGAAATGCTAGAAACAGTGTATGAGGACAATAGTAAGGGGGAAATTCAAGTGTTTAAGTGACTATCCCCTTTCTAAAATGGTCAAATATCAATTAATGACAAACCTTGTTCTGGCTGTCCTTTCGCAGTCCAAACACATGAAAATGTTGAAAACAGTTGTACAATCATCAATAAAGATCAATGACGGACCATTGAAGAAATTGTGGAGCTGTAAGGAGTGACTTGAGAGTCCTGTGCAACGAACCGTGACAGAATATTTGGGAGTGAGAAAGGCGGCTGCCAAATTCATGCCATGACTGCTGACTGTTGAACAAAAACAAGGTTGCTTGAAGCATGTTGTGCTTTGCAACAAGGGTCGTGAAATGATGCAAACTTTTTTTAAAAAACTGTCATGTGTTACGAAACTTAGTGCTATGCTTATCCTGAATCAAAGTAACATCAAGCCTGTGGAAGACTTCAAATTCACCTCACTCCAAGAAAGCTTGTCAGGTGAAATCAAACATTAACACAATGCTGATTTGTTTTTTCGATGTTGATGAAGTTGTCCACTCAGAGTTTGTTCCACAGGGTAAGACAGTTAACCAGGATTTTGTACTCAGAAGACTTGGAAAGACTACACGAAATTGTGTGGTGGAAGTGACCTCATTTGTGTCAGTCAGGTGACAGATTTTTCCATTGTGACAATACCCCTGCTCACACAGCCTTGTCTGTACGAAAGTTTTTGACCAAAAATAGTATGGCTCCTGTTCCTCACCACACGTAGTCATCTGACCTCGTCCCGAGCAACTTTCTTTTTGTTTCCTAGAATGAAAAGAGATGTGCAAGGAATGTCTTTTGCTGAGATGAAGAAAAAAACAACAGAGGCATTGTCGAGCATCCCAAAAGATTAATTTAAATAATGTTTTGAAAAGTGGAATAAAAGATTAGATAAATTTATTAGTACAAGTGGAGATTACTTTGAAGGGTATTGAAGGTTTGCGCTTAAAATGTGAATAAATAAGATTTTTTTTTAAAAAAAGTGTAGTTTCTTTTGGGTACCCAGTCATATTTGATTGGACATGCAAATGATTAACATTTCAGTGCAACGAAGCATATTTAACAACATCTACATCCTGTGTAAAAGAAAACATACACAACAGGGTTTCTCTTTCAGAAATCACTTTTAAATGCTGACTGTTTGTGAAAAGTTATACATCACAACATAAAAAATGCAAGATGGCACCTCCAGAACAATTATATTTAAGTCTCAAAAGGATATTCATTCACAATGGATACAATGTATGGTGCAGCCATGTGCCGAGAAGTTATAGTACAGTTCTAGCTAATGGTAAATAGCATGATGAGTGAGATCAGACTGAGGGCGAGTGCTGGCAGCAATCGCATATGTAAATAGTGTAGTGCTGGGAGGTGCATGTGCAGCTGTCGTGCGGGGTCACTTGGCCATGGTGTCTTCCTCTGGCAGCCACACTTTGCAATAGTGGACATGGAGTGACAATCACATTGAATATCTCATTCGTGTGACAGCAGTGATGTCGGCTGGTGACCCACATCTACATCAATATCTACAATATCAATATAATAGAGGGAAACATTCCACGTGGGAAAAATATATGTAAAAACAAAGATGATGTGACTTACCGAACGAAAGCGCTGGCAGGTCGATAGACACACAAACAAACACAAACACACACACAAAATTCAAGCTTTCGCAACAAACTGTTGCCTCATCAGGAAAGAGGGGAAGGAGAGGGAAAGACGAAAGGATGTGGGTTTTAAGGGAGAGGGTAAGGAGTCATTCCAATCCCGGGAGCAGAAAGACTTACCTTAGGGGGAAAAAAGGACAGGTATACACTCGCACACACGCACATATCCATCCACACATATACAGACACAATCAGACATATTGACATATTTATGTCTGATTGTGTCTGTATATGTGTGGATGGATATGTGCATGTGTGCGAGTGTATACCTGTCCTTTTTTCCCCCTAAGGTAAGTCTTTCTGCTCCCGGGATTGGAATGACTCCTTACCCTCTCCCTTAAAACCCACATCCTTTCGTCTTTCCCTCTCCTTCCCCTCTTTCCTGATGAGGCAACAGTTTGTTGCGAAAGCTTGAATTTTGTGTGTGTGTTTGTGTTTGTTTGTGTGTGTATCGACCTGCCAGCACTTTCGTTCGGTAAGTCACATCATCAATATCTACAATGATACTCTGCAATCCACATTGCAGCATGTGGCTGAAGATACCCTGTACCACTACTAGTCATTCCCTTTCATGTTCCACACACAAATAGGACGAGGGAAAAATGACTGTGTATATTGCTCCTTATGGATTCTAATTTCTCATTACAAAATGAAATGCCTTCATCCATCCTTGTGATCTTATTTATTGTGTAGCTAACAGTTTCAGCACTTCAATGCACCATCTTCAGGCCTTAGGTAGTGCCAAAGGGGTTATCACAATTCATATATACAGTGCCTCAGCAGCCAACATAACTGGTTTATATGTAGACTGTCTATAAATGTGATGTCAGCCCTCCAACTATTAACTGCCACTGATGCAGCATATACTTACATATATGGATCATGGTAATACCTTCAGCTTCAACTAAGGTCTGAAGATGACAGATTTAAGTGCCGAAACTGGTAGCTACACAATAAATAAGATCATAAGAACGACTGTAGGTGTTTCATCTTCATACAATAGGGAATGGCTATGGTCCCCAAGACCTCCAGTAAAATGTAAATGTCATGTGACTAGGGCCTCCCGTTGGGTAGACCATTCGCCGGGTGCAAGTCTTTCTATTTGACGCCACTTTGTCGACTTGCACGTCAATGGGGATGAAATGACGATTAGGACAACATAAAACCCAGTCCCTGAGTAGAGAAAATCTCTGACCCAGCCAAGAATCGAACCCGGTCCCTTAGGATGGACATACAAAAACATAATTTCTTGCATATTATCTTTATGATCCTTATGTGCAATGTATGTTGCAGGCAACAGAATCATTCTGCAGTCAGCTTCAAATATTGGCGCTCTAAATGTTCTGTATAGTGTTCCTCCAAAGGAATGTCGCTTTCTCTCCAGGGATTTCAATTTGAGTTCCTGAAGCATCTCCATAACATTTGTGTGCTGTGTGAACAATAAATTTAGCAGCCTCCCTCTGGGTTTCTTCTATGTCTTCCTTTAATGCGACCTGATGCGGATCCCGAACATTTGAGCAGTACTCAAGAATATGTTGCACTTGCATCCTGTATGTGGTCTCATTTATAGATAAACCATACTTTCCTAGAATCCTCCCAATAAACCAAAGTTGACCATTCACTTTTTCTACCACGATCCTTACAGGCTCATTCCATTAAATTTTGCTGTGCAATGTTATGCCTGGATATTTAAACGACGTGACTGTGTCAAGCAGGATGCTTCTAATGCTGTATCCGAACATTACAGGTTTTTTTTTTTTTTTTCCTTCTCATCTGCATTAACTTACATTTTTCTACATTTATAGCTAGGTGCCATTCATCACACCAGCTGGAAATTTTGTCAAAGTTATCTTTTATGCACTCACTCAACTTCATCACCTTACTGTACTCCACAGCATGATCAGGGAATGACTGAAGATTGCTGCCTGTTCTGTCCACCAAATGATTTATGTATGTAGAGAATAATAGATGCTCGTACCTTCTTTAACAGCCTGAAATGGGGCACTGTGTCTGGAAACTAGAAATATTGACTCAGGCTGTTGACCTTCATCCATGGCTCACAGTACATCATATCAGTAAAGGGCAAGCTGAGTTTTGGTCAAGTGATGCTTTCTAAAACCATGCTGATTCACTGAGCTTATGCTCCTATGTGGTAGCCCAGTGGGTTACCACTTTGTGTATCATGTAAGGAGGAGAAACATCTGTCAGCATGTGCTGGAATTGGACAGCAGTAAAATGGTGCCTAGTTGAAAATGCGGTTTATCATTCAGGAATGTTGTGCATTCACTGGTTGGAATCCGATGATTGTCATGCAAATATGGAATCAATGAGTTCAGTATGGCCACACTTTGTGCATTGCAGGGTGTCAATGGTCCCATTTGAGTAGTACCCAACAGGACAGACTGTCTTTTCACTTAGCCGTGCATTATCGTACAGCCATGCCACAAACACTAAGTCATCTACATCTACATTTATACTCCGCAAGCCACCCAACAGTGTGTGGTGGAGGGATTGAAAATCTGGGTGTGCTAAATAACACAAAAATGTTTTCATTTTCACTTTATGTAAAGGGCCTGCTTTTAATAAGACAAGTACACACACGAATAGTGCAACAATGTCTGAAGTACCAAGGTGACCATTGTTGTGGCTTCTGCTGATGTGGCAACAGAGACAGGCGCACCAGCAGAAGTGTGCCCAACAATACTGGATGTAGCAGTGGTAGCCCAGGTAGCGTATAGAAAACTCTGGCATGCATAGTTTGTAATTTGGACAGCAAGCAGTATATTTATGATGTACTGAGTCTGGTTTCTATGCATTGGGTCATGTGAATAAAAAAAAGAAAATTTTCAGAGGAAAAGAACATTCTCTGAGAAAGTTCTCAATTTTGTATGAATAAAAAATTCGAAGCATATTCTGTAATGAGGGAGTTCTTTCTTACTACCTCATCTCTTTGAAAAAGTTCTCAGATTTTGTCATCTGCCACAGAACACAAGTGTAATGGTACATTTGATTCAGCTCACTCAAGCAGGTAAAGTATTCAGTGTTCAAATATTGGATTGGCATCAGTATGTTCTGGAAGTGTTGCGCTATGCTTCGATCTTAGTTTTATGTGTGGCACCAAATTATTGAGACTATTTCACACAGTCTACAAAAATGCATTTTCTAACAATGTTTCCAAATTTTCGACGTGCGGGAAACTTTTTTTGTTGCTGAAGTTAGGTGAACGCATTATGTGAAAAAAATCCTGAGAATACATCACGTTTTCATCTACTCCAAACTGGAACACTGATAGAGATTTCCAACACAAGATTATTTTGGTTAAATATGATGCATAATGGCCCACTCACATTTCAAGAATTTAAGTGATTGGCTGTGCAGTTTCGTTACAAGAAATAGATTGCTAGGCTTGTAATAAATTAATTATTAATTTTTCTGATCTGTCTAGTTATTTCTAACATACTACTATATAAGATTTTTGCTGTGAGAAAACATTATAAACATCTCCTACACCAGCCTGAAAATCTGGGTGTGCTAAATAACACAAAAATGTTTTCATTTTCACTTTATTTGATAGGTCACACCCTTTTCATTCATGATTTTCAGGAAGTAAGTTCACCAGCCAAATAATGTTTTTATTGTTAAACCTCTATAAACTTCTACAGTTTTTCTCTTCTATCTTTCTTTGGGCTGTGTATATTTATTTTTTGGCTTCCAAGCAACATAAAAACTATACATACAAGAATCATATTCATCTTTGTGAATATTGCTTAACTTTGGCTGTACTATGCATTGGTGACAGTGAAAATTTGTGCATTGACTGAGACTCGAACTCAGATCTGCTTGATGCTGGCTGTTGCCCTGATGACCTCAGCCATGGGAGTATGCTCCCCAGACCAACCCAAACATCCATATGTCACTTCTTTGGCTATGTCCTACACTCGCATAGATACTGTGGGTGTTCTAAGGGAAGAGATGTATGATTAAAGTCAAAGCCCAGTTATTAGGCATGAAATACTATATTTTAGTGCCTGTGTTGTCCTAATGCATGTCTGAGAAAAGGGCACTGCAGTGATTAACTGCAGTATGAAATAAGAGATTCGTATTTGCATTTGCAATTATTGATAATCTTTGGCTGCACTGTGCACTTGTGACAATGAAAACTTGTGTATGAACTGGCACTCGAACCTGGGTCTTCTGTATTTCATATGGCTGTCAATCACTATAGTATTCGTTTCTTCAGACATGATTTCATGTCTGAAGGATATTTGAAAGTGCATTAGAATAACACAGGCACTGCAATATAGTATTTCACACCTAATAACTCAGCTTCAGTTTCAATCATGTCTCTTCCTGTATGGGACTCACAGTAGCTGTGTGAGTATAGGATGTAGAAAAAGATGTGCGGATGTTTGGGTAGGTCCAGGGAGCGTGCTCAGGTGGCTGAGGCAGTCAGAGTCACCAGTTGTGTCGAGTGCAAGATCTGAGTTCAAGTCCCAGCTCATACACAGACTTTCATTGTAATCAATGCATAGTGCAGCCATAGCTCAGCAATATTCACAAATGCAAATATGATTCTCATATTTCATACAGGTGTTGATGGCTGCAGTGCCTGTTCCTTCAGACATGAATGCATTTTGAAGGGCATTGAATAGTACATTAGAACAACGCAGGCACTGCAGTATAATAGTAACATAAATTCTTCCAGTTTTACTAATAGAAACTCAGTATAACTTAACCTCGTCAGAACTTAAGTGACCTGAAGTATGCCACAGGGTTCACTTCAATTAACAGTGAATACCCTTTGTTTGAGAGTCTCTAGTTTTATTCATACAAAATTGGAGAATGTTATAAGCATTAAGTAACTTTCCCCACCATTTTACTCAAGCTGAGAAATTCTCAGATGAAGTACATTCTCTGACTCACTTTACTTGTGTGAACCTGAGAATGTTCTCTGATTCTGAGAATAACAGGGTGTCTACGACCCGGGACAACCGGGAGATCCGGGAAAAACCCGGGAATTTTTTCATCCGGGAGAAAACTGGGAAAAACCCGGGAATATTTCTGAATTCCGGGAATTTTTCATTGTTTTAGTTTTCAGTTAAATTTTTGTGATTTTGACTGGTAAGAACCAATACTCTGACAAAAAAATTTACTGTATCTCGCTTCTGCAGAATAATACTGCAGCAACAAAACATGAACGAGACAAAAGAACGAAAATAAAACTTAAGTAGCAAAGAAAATGCACCATATACAACAACAAAACACAGTGCTGATACAAGCATCTGCCAACAGCAAAGTGTGTCAAAGGCTTTAGGAAGACTGTGCAGTGCTTCTTAACAACAAATTGCCACCAATGAGCATGACATGACAGTTTTTTACATTAGAACCGTTTTAATGCAAGATCTTTTAATGTTTCACACGCACAAACATGCGGGCTTCCTGCTTCATCGTAGCTGCGAAAGTGCAGTGACGCCTGTTATCTGGCGCCCTCTGGCAACTGCTGAAACCTACCTTTCTTATAGGTCATGGAAAAATATTGCGAATATTGCTTTGAAAAGCGTTACTTTCAAAGTAAATTTCCTTTTATGTAAGATAAACTATGTGAGAGAGTGTACGACGAATTTTTTAAATCACAGAGCGTTTGACTCTCATTTAAAAATCAACTCTTTGGGGACGACCATATGAAGAGTTTTGAGCCCAGAAGATCAGACATTTACGTCGTTATTAAAAAATTTTACTGGCACATTTATGTGATGTGTGACGCGCAAAAAAGATCAACAATATATGTGGAAGCTTAGCTTCTCTTGCAGCTTATTAATCTTAGAGACCAATATTATATGTGATAGCTTTGCTTTTCTTGTAGCAACAATTGTACATTAATTTAAGCCATTAATTTTTTGTATTTGTGTGTTCGCGCTACTTAAGAGTGATCTTGCTATTGGCTGACTACATCATGTGTCAAATGCTGTCATCACCTGGCGAGATCATGTGACATGAGCTGTGACTGGCTTACAAAAGCACGTCGCAATCTAGATTTTAATGCTTCGGAAAGTAACATGCGGTGTTTGGTGGAATTCGAATTTATACCTTCGTAACACGGAAATATGCACTGTATATGTTGCTGCACATCAAGGATCTTTCCCAAATGTGTTTTTTTCCCCTGAGTTTCATTTTCTAAAGTGCCAGGAAATTTTACGCCGGTGTTTAAAGCCATAAACCAAAAAAAGGATTGATAAGTGCCGGGAAAAAGTATACTGCCACTTAACACGGAAAAAGTGTATTTTCACCCGGGAGAAAGTGTATTTTCAACCGGGAAATCCGGGAAAAATCCGGGAATTATTTTTCCTTGTCCATGTAGACACCCTGAATAAAGTACATTCTCCATTTTGATTTATACTACCCACTGTCTTGAGAGGTATTGGTCGTGATATCTTTCAACAAAACAATGCAAGACCTTATTTTATTTGTATTACCCACTGGCATTGAGAAGTTTCGATGGTGATATCTTTCAACAAAATAATGCAAGGTCGCAAATTGCCCATATTGTCCGGGTCTCTCTTGATACGGATGGTGTTTAACTGTCAACTTAGTCAATATATTCTATCTCTCACCCATTGGAAATATCTGGTAGCAGTTTGCCGAGAGAGGATGATGCCACTACTTGACAGGCACTACGATTGATAAACTGTGGCACAGAGTTGAAGTAGTGTGGATTGACATACCTCATCTGATTTCAATTTGGCTTGATGTTCAGCTGGGATAGAGCCATTGTTGTTACCAGAGGTGACAGGTCTGTGTGCTAAATTTTGCACTGTGTATACACCCAGATCTTCTACAAATTTAATCATGCTGCGTGTCATTACAAAGATTCAGCTTGGTATGGACAACAATAAAGTATGATCAGAAGCTCCATATGGCCACTCTAATGAAGCAGGGAATGAGACAGGTGGACGCTGCAGCAAATGTCAGTGAGAGTCAAAGTTATCTCTCTATACTTGGAACAAGTTTCCCATGACAGATCAGTTAAGTACCGCCACAGATGTGGCTGCAGAAGAAAAACAACAGGTTTGCTGGACCAATATTTGAGTATAACAGCAAGCAGAAATCCACAACATAATGCTACGCATATATGGCAGCAGGTCCAAATCACTACAGGAGTGCAGGTGTCAACAAAAATGATACAAAGTAGGCTCAGTGAGCAGGGATTATGTGCCAGATGACCTCTCAAGGCTCCTTCTCTAAATTATAGTTGGAGAGAGGTTTGTGTCACATTGGCACAAAACCGCTCTTTGTGGGCTAGGCAGCAGTGGTGCACAATATGGGTTTCTGATGAGACCTGTGTAAGTCTCCAAGTGGACAGGACTGACATTCGTCTGTGGAGACAATGAACACGATGTTTACACCCTAACTGTATCATAGATGGCCACCCTTATCAAGGTGGCTCAGACATGTTTTGGGGTGGAGTCATGTATGGCCACAGGACATCCCTTGTATCAATACATGGGAAGATGAGTGATGTGAAGTATTGGGACAACATCCTCGCACACATTGTGGTTTCTTTTGGTGGATTACGAGGGGGACCCAAAAATAACCAGAATTTCTTTCTAGAAAGCATATACTTTATTGTTTTCAAATACAACCTTAATCTCCTTTGAAGTAGTCTCCATTAGCATTAATACACTTGTCCAAACATTCATTCCAGTGTTCGAAGCACCTTTTAAATTCATCCTCTTTAATACCTCCTAGCACTTTCATGACATTGTGTTTTATGTCTTCCACATCCACAAAACGCTTCCCTCTCAAGTCTCTTTTCATCCTCCGGAATAGAAAGAAGTCTGAGGGTGCTAAATCTGGCGAATAGGGCATGTGGGTCAAGGTAGTCGTCTTCGTTGAGACCAAAAACTGGTGAACACTGAGAGCCGTGTGTGTGGGAGCATTGTCGTGATGCAGGAACCACACACCAGAATCCCACAAAGCTGGACATTTTCGCGACAAACTTCTGTGAAGCCATTTCATAATCTCCAGATAGAATGGTTGGTTTACTGTCTGGTTTTCAGGGACAAATTCAGAGTGTATCCCTTTGATGTAAAAAAAAAAAAAAAAAAAAAAAAAAAAACAGATCAACATCGTATTCACATTCAATTTCACTTGTCGAGCTTTTTTTGGTCGAGGTGAGCCAGGTAACTTCCATTGTGATGACTGTTGTTTACTCATCACCTGTAATGAATTTGTTGAAAAAATTTGGATCATCTATGAACGCGTCCTTCATTTTGAGACAGGCTTGAACGCGACGATCCCTTTGATCTCCAGTAAGAAGCTTCGGCATGAATTTTGTTACCACTCTTCACATCCCCAAATCGATGGTCAAGATGCACTGAATTGAGCTCCAGGACAACCCAGACAAGTTCTCGGGTTGGTCGATTGTCCTGCATCAATCACCACTGATGAGATCACCAATTTTGTCGATGTTGTCTCCACTTCGAGCAGTTGAAGGTGGACTGGAATGGGGCTGATCTTCAACCACCATTTCTTCCTTTGTAAACCGAGAAAACCATTTGTACACTTGCGTTTTACTAAGAGCGTGGTCTTTGTAGGCTGTCTGAATCATCGCAACAGTTTCTACTGTGTTCTTGCCGAGCAAGAAACAAAACTTCACTGCCGCACGTTGTTCGTAAGAACTAGCCGTTTCCTCGTGTCACGTCTGCACTGTATGCACACTCAAAGAACTACCAAAGAAATCACACTTCTCATTGTTGTGTGACGCCGCATGGCAGAATGACTCAACAGAGCTCCTACTTCAACCCTCTGGTGGCGCAACCTGCTACTACAAGGATACGATGTGCAGCATTACGATTCTGGTTACTTTTGGGTCCCCCCTCATATTGGAGCAGGATTTGTGCTGATGGACACACAATCTTGTGAGCATCTTTCCAAATGCAGCACAGAATCAGTCGGATTGGATAGCCTCCATACTTTCCAGCTCTCAACTCCATTGAGAATGCATGGCCCATGATAAAACATGAAGAGGGGCAGCAGCCTTTTCAGTAGTTGCAAGGGCAACAGTCTGGATGATTGACTGATCTGGCCTTGTAACAATAACCAAAACGGCCTTGCTGTGCTGGTACTGCGAACGGCTGAAAGCAAGGGGAAACTACGGCCGTAATTTTTCCCGAGGGCATGCAGCTTTACTGTATGATTGAATGATGATGGCGTCTTCTTGGGTAAAATATTCCGGAGGTAAAATAGTCCCCCATTCGGATCTCCGGGCGGGGACTACTCAAGAGGATGTCGTTATCAGGAGAAAGAAAACTGGCGTTCTACGGATCAGAGCGTGGAATGTCAGATCCCTTAATCGGGCAGGTAGGTTAGAAAATTTAAAAAGGGAAATGGATAAGTTAAAGTTAGATATAGTGGGAATTAGTGAAGTTCGGTGGCAGGAGGAACAAGACGTCTGGTCAGGTGACTACAGGGTTATCAACACAAAGTCAAATAGGGGTAATGCAGGAGTAGGTTTAATAATGAATAGGAAAATAGGAATGCGGGTAAGCTACTACAAACAGCATAGTGAACGCATTATTGTGGCCAAGATAGATATGAAGCCCACACCTACTACAGTAGTACAAGTTTATATGCCAACTAGCTCTGCAGATGACGAAGAAATTGAAGAAATGTACAATGAAATAAAAGAAATTATTCAGATAGTGAAGGGAGACGAAAATTTAATAGTCATGGGTGACTGGAATTCAAGTGTAGGAAAAGGGAGAGAAGGAAACGTAGTAGGTGAATATGGATTGGGGCTAAGAAATGAAAGAGGAAGTCGCCTGGTAGAATTTTGCACAGAGCACAACTTAATCATAGCTAACACTTGGTTTAAGAATCATGATAGAAGGTTGTATACATGGAAGAACCCTGGAGATACTAAAAGGTATCAGATAGATTATATAATGGTAAGACAGAGATTTAGGAACCAGGTTTTAAATTGTAAGACATTTCCAGGGGCAGATGTGGACTCTGACCACAATCTATTGGTTATGACCTGTAGATTAAAACTGAAGAAACTGCAAAAAGGTGGGAATTTAAGGAGATGGGACCTGGATAAACTGAAAGAACCAGAGGTTGTAGAGAGTTTCAGGGAGAGCATAAGGGAACAATTGACAGGAATGGGGGAAAGAAATACAGTAGAAGAGGAATGGGTAGCTTTGAGGGATGAAGTAGTGAAAGCAGCAGAGGATCAAATAGGTAAAAAGACGAGGGCTAGTAGAAATCCTTGGGTAACAGAAGAAATATTGAATTTAATTGATGAAAGGAGAAAATATAAAAATGCAGTAAATGAAGCAGGCAAAAAGGAATACAAACGTCTCAAAAATGAGATCGACAGGAAGTGCAAAATGGCTAAGCAGGGATGGCTAGAGGACAAATGTAAGAATGTAGAGGCTTTTCTCACTAGGGGTAAGATAGATACTGCCTACAGGAAAATTAAAGAGACCTTTGGAGATAAAAGAACCACTTGTATGAACATCAAGAGCTCAGATGGAAACCCAGTTCTAAGCAAAGAAGGGAAAGCAGAAAGGTGGAAGGAGTATATAGAGGGTCTATACAAGGGCGATGTACTTGAGGACAGTATTATGGAAATGGAAGAGGATGTAGATGAAGATGAAATGGGAGATACGATACTGCGTGAAGAGTTTGACAGAGCACTGAAAGACCTGTGTCGAAACAAGGCCCCCGGAGTAGACAACATTCCATTGGAACTACTGACGGCCTTGGGAGAGCCAGTCCTGACAAAACTCTACCATCTGGTGAGCAAGATGTATGAAAAAGGTGAAATACCCTCAGACTTCAAGAAGAATATAATAATTCCAATCCCAAAGAAAGCAGGTGTTGACAGATGTGAAAATTACCGGACAATCAGTTTAATAAGCCACAGCTGCAAAATACTAACACGAATTCTTTACAGACGAATGGAAAAACTAGTAGAAGCTGGCCTCGGGGAAGATCAGTTTGGATTCCGTAGAAATACTGGAACACGTGAGGCAATACTGACCTTACGACTTATCTTAGAAGAAAGATTAAGGAAAGGCAAACCTACGTTTCTAGCATTTGTAGACTTAGAGAAAGCTTTTGACAATGTTGACTGGAATACTCTCTTTCAAATTCTAAAGGTGGCAGGGGTAAAATACAGGGAGCGAAAGGCTATTTACAATTTGTACAGAAACCAGATGGCAGTTATAAGAGTCGAGGGACATGAAAGGGAAGCAGCGGTTGGGAAGGGAGTAAGACAGGGTTGTAGCCTCTCCCCGATGTTATTCAATCTGTATATTGAGCAAGCAGTAAAGGAAACAAAAGAAAAATTCGGAGTAGGTATTAAAATCCATGGAGAAGAAATAAAAACTTTGAGGTTCGCCGATGACATTGTAATTCTGTCAGAGACAGCAAAGGACTTGGAAGAGCAGTTGAACGGAATGGATGGTGTCTTGAAGGGAGGATATAAGATGAACATCAACAAAAGCAAAACGAGGATAATGGAATGTAGCCGAATTAAGTCGGGTGATGTTGAGGGTATTAGATTAGGAAATGAGACACTTAAAGTAGTAAAGGAGTTTTGCTATTTGGGGAGCAAAATAACTGATGATGGTCGAAGTAGAGAGGATATAAAATGTAGACTGGCAATGGCAAGGAAAGCGTTTCTGAAGAAGAGAAATTTGTTGACATCGAGTATAGATTTAAGTGTCAGGAAGTCATTTCTGAAAGTATTTGTATGGAGTGTAGCCATGTATGGAAGTGAAACATGGACGGTAAATAGTTTGGACAAGAAGAGAATAGAAGCTTTCGAAATGTGGTGCTACAGAAGAATGCTCAAGATTAGATGGGTAGATCACGTAACTAATGAGGAGGTATTGAATAGGATTGGGGAGAAGAGAAGTTTGTGGCACAACTTGACCAGAAGAAGGGATCGGTTGGTAGGACATGTTCTGAGGCATCAAGGGATCACCAATTTAGTATTGGAGGGCAGCGTGGAGGGTAAAAATCGTAGGGGGAGACCAAGAGATGAATACACTAAGCAGATTCAGAAGGATGTAGGTTGCAGTAGGTACTGGGAGATGAAGAAGCTTGCACAGGATAGAGTAGCATGGAGAGCTGCATCAAACCAGTCTCAGGACTGAAGACCACAACAACAACAACAACATGATAAAACAAATGCTTTGCAATTGTCCCGTCCCACCAGAGACCTTACAGGGAATCACAGAGGCCACTGTGGAGGAATGGGACAATTATTTTATTTATTCATGTTAAAAGTGTTGCATAAAAAATAGACAAAAGGAGAACAACAGAATAAATATATAAAATTAAAACATACAAGTATAGATACAATGTGAGGCAAATAGAGCCATATAATAATAGTTATATATAAACAGATTACAAACCCTAAATATAAACAGACCAAAAATTAGCAATCTCGACACCATTGTCTCTGGCCCACAGCAGGTCCACCAACGTGCAGGAGACTGGGCACTGAGGGCACTCGTACAAGTGCTTGGTGGTTTGTTTGGCTCCACATTCACATACAGTTGATGGATCCCCAAGATAGAACAATTTGGTCATATTATCCTTTGTTCAGCCCACACCACTTTTTAGTCTGCTGAGGGCATTCACATTTTCCATCACAAGTTTTAGTCTAGTGGAGGGCCTCTGAATGTGGTATCCACAAAGTGATATCTGCGTTTCTGGTTCACAGCTGGTTTTATTGTGACACTGGTGGTGTTGCACAGTATTTGACAGAAAGTTTTAGAAAGCTCTTCCTAGATTTGAGCCTGCTTGGGGGAGGTTGGTATCCATGCGGTGGGTGAGCCATATTTAGTTCCACTTTTCTTCTCTCTGTGTTCATGGCAACTTCCCGCCTTACATATGGTGGGGCTATAACCACAAGCTGTAGAGTTTGTGGGTAGACATTGCTCTAAGGCATGCTGATGTTATTTTACATGTCTCATTGAGGGCAATATGCACATGCCTCTAGCATGTACAGAACTGTAGCAAAGAGGGCAGGCATATTCATCAGCAGAGTAACATAACGCAAGTGCTGATGTTCTGAGTACTTTCAGTTGAGCACCCCATCTGCTACTTGGGAGCTTTCTGATGATGTTATTGTGGGGGGATACTTTTTGTTGTGTGTTTAGGCAGTGCTTCCTAAATGTCAGCACATAGTCCAGAACGATCCCCAGATATTTTGGAAGCATTGCGAAGTGTGATAGAAAAAGTGCAACCATCTTTCCCAAGACCAAAACTGGTGATGATGACCGTATACATTGAAGGCTTATCAGCCAACAAAGAAGAACTTCTATAAACTTCAATATATAAACTGTGATGTCTTGTGCATGCAAGAAATGCTCAGAGATATTATACAATGGGAATATATCCCACTTGCTTAAATCAACAGTTTGGTAAGACGTATTCCTAAATACATTCAAAAGAGTGTCTCATTATGGAGAGGGCCAGTTAGCTCACAAACAATGTGTTGTGCAATTTTACAGTGAGAAGGAACTGTAGTGTTTGTAGTGGAAATATTTGGAATGTTATGTGTTTTTGTTCTATATTTTTGTTTTCTTATGACTGTATCTGAAGGAACAAAATCTTTTTGTTTCCTTTTGTATCATGTATTGACAATAAAGCAATAAACAACATTTATATTGAACTCTGTATTAGTAGTAATCTCAGATTTTTTTGCAAATAATGGAGGTATTATCTAGAATGAAGTACTATCTGGAAAAAGTGCACAAATATTCAGTCAGATCTTGACATGATTTCAGAGTGGTGCAAAGATTGACAATTTGTTTTAAGTGTTATGAAATGATCATATAGGATTAATCATAGAAAAGGCAGGTGTCAGACTTCAGTTCGTTGACAGTTTTCTGGAAAAATATTATTTATTTATTTATGCATTTATTTTACCTGGCAAGATCAGGGCCTTCAGGCCCTCTCTTACACCTAACCAGGCATACTCAGATTGAACAAATTTCAGTTTGTACAGAACATTACTGACTTACCACGTTATACAGCATTAATGTTAAAGAAAAAATAGAGATTATAACAGTAATACAAGGATAATTATAACAATCAAAAAAATAATTATAGCAATCAATAATAATAATAATAGTAATGACTATGTATATGAAACAAAACATATTTTTCTTTTATGAATGTCAGTCTTATTGCTAGTTGGGAATTTTCTCGTTATGTTCTTGCAGCGTGTGAGTTATTCACATTGAGCAGAGACATAAGACGATAGAATGGGGTGAAAGAGATATAGAAGAGGAAGCTGGGTTAGAGGAAGAGAAATAGAATGGTAAAATTTGAAGCTATGATGGAGAGGAGAAAGAAAGAGATGAGAGGGGCACAACAAAGGTGGCTATACCTTCCCTAATATGTAAGTTTTGAGTTCCCTCTTGAATGTTGAGTGGTTCTGGGTAAGACACAGATCACAGGTGGTCAATCAACAAAAGGAACTGCTTACAAATCACTTGTAAGTCCCATCTTAGAACATTAATCAAGTGTATGGGATCCATGCCATAGAAGATTAATGGGGGAGATGGAACATGTCATGTGCAAATGCAGTTTATGTAAGCACAAGACATAACAATCAATTTCAACAAGTAATGGTAATTACGAGACTGCTAAGAACATCTAAAGGGAGTCCATAGTTAAAGTTCCAGTTTCAAAACACTGTATAAAGAGAACCACTGCTCAGAATCACATCAAATTTGAACAGCATATTAGTGATGGGAGTTGGGGGGTGCCACGGAACAAACAAAAATTTGACAAAATTTTGAGAAATAGATGGTGCTGTAAGCATCAGAATGTGTAGATCACTGTTCCTCAGTCAGTGACAGAGATGTCCATGACTGTCTCCATGAAGGATTGTGTGCTGCTGGTAATGCTCTTTTACAAGAACATTGACTGTGTGCCAGTAGCCCTGCAGAAGTTCTGGACACTTGAGGGTATTAAAAATGGTGCAATGTCTGCTAAGTATCAGGAGAAAATGATTACAAAATTCAAAAAGACAGGTTATTTTGAAGTGCAGTGTGGCAGAGGGAGGGAAGCAGTTGATCTGATATCTGTCAAAGATTTGGGCACGGCATTGCAGGAGAGTCTGAGCAGTGGGTGTGCAAACATGCGCTGCATGGGGAATTGCCTGAATGCTGGACATTCCTGTGAGCACAATGCATAAAATCCTATGAAACATCCTGCATTGCTACCCAAACAGAATTAACCATGTTGAGGAGTTGCTTCCTGCTGACCTGCCAGCAAGACAAATGTTCACTTTGGAATATTGCTTGCATGGAAGTGGACAATGAACAGCCGGGGATCATTCTGTGGACAGATGAAGCTCATTTCTATCTCCAGGTACATGTCAATAAACAGAATAGCAGAATACGGGAAGTGGAACATCCACACATACATCAACCAGTATCACTGCATTCTGCAAAGGGTGACTGTGTGGTGCAGATTTACAGTATCATTTACACAGGGCCATATTTTTTCGAGGAGAAGAGTCTTGTGGATCCTGTTACATGTACCGTCACTGGTAAACACTATGAGAGTCTTATGCATAACAATATCATTACCATCCTTCAAAAGCAGGGATGTGTGGATAAGATCATTTTTATGCAAGATGGAAATCCTCCATACATTGCTCAATCAGTGAAATGTAAGATGCAGAGGCATTTCAGAAATGCTAGATTATCAGCCACCTTTTCCCTACAGCATGGCGGTCCAGATCATCTGATCTTAATATGTGTCACTTCTGGTTGTTGTGGGTGATCTGGAAGATGTGTTAAGTGCTCCAATAATGAACATAGCTTAATTGAAGGCACACATTGCACAACACATTCTGAACATGACTCCAGAGACACTCCAATTGGTTGTGAAACATGCTGTTTCTCAGTTTCAACTTGTGGCAGAAAACAGTTGGCAGCGTATGGCACATGTCTTGTTCCAGTCTCACGATAATGAGAAACCAATGTCATTTTACTTTTTATGTGGTTTTTCAGCTTTGGGACAACAAAAAAATGATTTTTTCCATCTGATGTGGTATGACTGTGCCGTGGTAGATGGGCGTACCTAACTAACAGTTCCACAACTGTTGACTGAAAAACTGTTCAATGTGCCTGAACAGTCATGAACATTGAACAGTATGGATGGTGTAATGTCATACACAAATCATAGCCATTGTCTTGCAATTCATCTGTCATTTATGTTAAGACACTTACAGCAGCATCTGTGCTTTTGTTTTCCCCCAGCATCAATAATATGCTGTTCAGATCTGATGTCATTCTGAGCAGAGGTTCTCTTTCTACAGCTTTTAGAAACTAGAATTATGGACACCATTTGTACCTATATTTTGTTTTGAGCTCAGAGACAGTGTGGAGAATCAAAGAGTTTACATTTAGCAGACATATCAATGTTCACATCATTCCACCCCTTCTTCCTTCTTTCTCACCCCCCCCCCCCCCTACCAACCTCCCAACCCCCAAGAGTCAACAGTATTTGAGGCTGAAATGTATACTGCACCCAATATGAGATGTGACTTGCAGTTTAATTGGAGGCTGTGGAAGACTAGGTGTATCCTGTGTCCTCACAAAACAACAAGTAAGTAGCATCTCGGTGTTAATTGAGTGAAGGCTGGCTTGAGTCTGTTCATGGGTATTGTGATGGAATGTTTCAGCACAGCATTCCAATGCCATGTATGGATTATTGTATGGTGGTTGGAGAGGGTTTTAAATAGCGTCATGCCGGATGAAAACCTGTTTGCATGACTTCAAGTCACACAAAACAAATGATAGCTGGGCACAATGTTCTTTGGGAATTGCAAGACAGAACTTACATATCTGCAAGTGAATACATCATGCAAAATCAAAGGCTTCAATAATACAATTTGATGTGTCAGTAAAGAACTCTCCCGATAGTCAAATTGTCTACCCATACACTAATCCAGCACTTGTTGTTCTTTGAAGCAGAAGGCCTAATAGGACAATAGATTGGTTGCAGATCAATGCTCTGTAGCATGGCATCTGCATACAGGGTGTTACAAAAAGGTATGGCCAAACTTTCAGGAAACATTCCTCACACACAAACAAAGAAAATATGTTATGTGGGCATGTGTCCAGAAACGCTTACTTTCCATGTTAGAGTTCATTTTATTACTTCTCTTCAAATCACATTAATCATGGAATGGAAACACACAGCAACAGAACGTACCAGCGGGACTTCACTTTGTTACAGGAAATGTTCAAAATGTTCTCCGTTAGCGAGGATACATGCATCCACCCTCCATCGCATGGAATCCCTGATGTGCTGATGCAGCCCTGGAGAATGGCATATTGTATCACAGCCATCCACAGTACGAGCGCGAAGAGTCTCTACATTTGGTACCGCGGTTGCATAGACAAGAGCTTTCAAATGCCCCCATAAATGAAAGTCAAGAGGGTTGAGGTCAGGAGAGCACGGAGGCCATGGAATTGGTCTGCCTCTACCAATCCATCGGTCACCGAATCTGTTGTTGAGAAGCGTACGAACACTTCGACTGAAATATGCAGGAGCTCCATCGTGCATGAACCACATGTTGTGTCGTACTTGTAAAGGCACATGTTCTAGCAGCACAGGTAGAGTATCCCGTATGAAATCATGATAACGTGCTCCATTGAGCGTAGGTGGAACAACATGGGGCCCAATCGAGACCTCATAAACAATGCCTGCCCAAACGTTCACAGAAAATCTGTGTTGATGATGTGATTGCACAATTGCGTGCGGATTCTCGTCAGCCCACACATGTTCATTGTGAAAATTTACAATTTGATCATGTTGGAATGAAGTCTCATCCGTAAAGAGAACATTTGCACTGAAATGAGGATTGACACATTGTTGGATGAACCATTCACAGAAGTGTACCCATGGAGGCCAATCAGCTGCTGATAGTGCCTGCACACACTGTACATGGTACGGAAACAACTGGTTCTCCCGTAGCACTCTCCATACAGCTTCTCTGATGCTGACATTAGGGTTATCATCAACTGCACAAAGAATTGCCTCGTCCATTGCAGGTGTCCTCGTCGTTCTAGGTCTTCCCCAGTCGCGAGTCATAGGCTGGAATGTTCCGTGCTCCCTAAGACGCCGATCAATTGCTTCGAACGTCTTCCTGTCGGGACACCTTTGTTCTGGAAATCTGTCTCGATACAAACATATCGTGCCATGGGTATTGCCCCGTGCTAATCCATACATCAAATGGGCATCTGCCAACTATGCATTGCACTGACTGCAAAACCACGTTTGTGATCAACACTAACCTGTTGATGCTACGTACTGATGTGCACGATGCTAGTGCTGTAGAGCAATGAGTCGCATGTCAACACAAGCACTAAAGTCAACATTACCTTCCTTCAATTGGGCCAACTGGCGGTGAATCAAGGAAGTACAGTACATACTGACGAAACTAAAATGATCTCTAACATGGAAATTAAGCGTTTCCGGACACATGTCCACATAACTTCTTTTCTTTATTTGTGTGTGAGGAATGTTTCCTGAAAGTTTGGCTGTACCTTTTTATAACACCCTGTATACATACATATACATATTCCACAAGCGACCGTATGGTGTTTGGCGGTGGGTAACCTGCATCTTTACGTCCATTTCCTTTCCCGTTCACTCGCAAATAGAGCGAGGGAAAAGTGTCTGTCTATACCCCTCTGTACAAGCCCTAATCTCTCTAACCTTATCTTTGTGATCCTTATGCAGAATATATATTGGTGACAGTAGAATTATTCTGCAGTCTACTGGTTCTCAAAATTTTCTCAGTAGTGTTCCTCGAAAAGAATCTTGTGTTCCCTCCAGCGATTCCCATTTGAGTTCCCGAAGCATCTCCATTAACTTGCATGTTGTTTGAACCTACCAGTGACAAATCCAGCAGCCCACCTCTGAATTTCATGGATGTCTTTCTTCAATCTGACCTTATGCAGATCCCAAACACTCAAACAGTACTCAACAATTGGGTCACACTAGTGACCTGTATGTGGTTTCCACTCTTTCCTGAAATACTCCCAATAAACTGAAGTCGACCACCTGCCTTTCCTACTAAAATGCTTATATTCTCATTCCATTTCGTGTTGCTTTGCAACATTATGCCTAAATATTTAATTGACATGACTGTGTCAAGCAACACACTACTAGTGCTGTGCTCGAACATTATGGGTTTGTTTTTCCTTCTCACCTGTGTTAACTTACATTTTTATACATTTAGAGTGAGCTGCCATTCATTACACCTATTTTTGTCTAAGGTATCTTGTATCCTCCTACAGTCACTCAACGAAAAATACGTTCCCAGACACCACAGCATCACCAACAAACAACTGCAGATTGCTGCTTACCCTGTCTGCCAGATCATTTATGGATATAGAAAATACAGTCATGCTCGTAAATTAAGGATAATTGCAGAATGTGGTGCCACACAATGTGGTACTACACAAAACTGGTGATAATAGCGTAGGCACAAAGGGAACATACACGACACAGATCTGTAAGTCCACGGTATTCGTGATAAGTTGAGAAAACCGTCCCGAAACATAGGTGCTACAAAACGTCACTGTTTCCTGCGCATGTACCCTGAATTCAATATGGGATATGATCACCACGCACATGTACACAGGTTGCACAACAGGTTGGCATACTCTGGATCAGGAGGTCGAGCAGCTGCTGGGGTATAGCCTCCCATTCTTGCACCAGTGCCTGTCGGAACTCCTGAAGTGTCCTAGGGGTTTGAAGACATGCAGCGATACATCGACCGAGAGCATCCCAGACGTGCTCGATGTGGTTTAGGTCCGGAGAACAGACAGGCCACCCCATTCGCCTGATAACTTCTGTTTCAAGGTACTCCTCCACAATGGCAGCTCGGTGGGGCGGTGCGTTATCATCCATCAGGAGGAAGGTGGGACCCACTGCACCCCTGAAAAGGTGGACATACTGTTGCAAAATGACGTCCTGATACACCTGATCTGTTACAGTTCCTCTGCCAAAGACATGCGGGGGTTTACGTGCACCAATCACAATCCCACCCTACACCATCAAACCACGACCTCCATACAGGTCCCTTTCAAGGACATTAAGGGGTTGGTATCTGGTTCCTGGTTCACGCCAGATGAAAACCTGCCGAGAATCACTGTTCAGATTGTACCTGGACTCGTCCATGAACATAATCTGGGACCACTGTTCCAATGGCCATGTACTGTGTTGTTGACACCAGGCTTTATGGGCTCTCTTGTGACCAGGAGTCAGTGGAATGCACCTTGCAGGTCTCCAGGCGAATAAGCCATTTCTGTTGAGTCATCTGTAGACTGTGTGTCTCGAGACAACTGTTCCAGTGGCTGCAGTAAGGTCCCGAGCAAGGCTACCTGCGGTACTCAGTGGCCGTCTGCGGGCACTGATGGTGAGATATCGGTCTTCTTGTGGTGTTGTACATTGTGAACGTCCCGTACTGTAGCACCTGGACATGTTTCCTGTCTGCTGGAATCGTTGCCATAATAATGAGATCACACTTTGTGGCACACAGAGGGCCCGTGCTACGGCCTGCTGTTTGACCAGCCTCCAGTCTCCCTAGTATTTACCCCTCATAACGTCATCAGTATGTGTTGTCTGAGTCACCATTAGCACGTCTAAAAACGTCTGCTCACTTACTCGCTACACCGTACTCTGACGTGCACCAACACACCTCTGTGTATGTGGACTGCTGCCAGCGCCACGTGCGATGACCGCAGGTCAAATACACCGCATGATCATACCCCGAGGTGATTTAAACCCGTAAACCACCCACCAGAGCATTGTTTCACCATGTATCTGCATTACCCTTATTTATGAGCACAAGTGTAATAATGGTCCTATCACACTTTCCTGCTGTCGAGGACGACATACTGGATTCTGTTACTTAAAGAGTCTTTGAGTCACTGACACATCTGGGAACCTATTCCATATGCTGCTACTTGCATTAACAGTTGGCAATGTGGCATCATGCCAAATGCTTCATGAAAATCTAGGAATATGGAATCTGCCTGTTGCCCTTCATCCATAGCTTGAAATATATCATGTGAGAAAAGGGCAAGTTGAGTTTTGCATGAGCGATATTTTATAGAAAAGTGCTGATTTGTGGACAGAAGCTTTTCTCTCTCAATGAAATTTTATTATATTTGTACTTGGAATATGTTCAAGGAATCGTCAGCAAACCTATTATAAGGAAATTTATCTGTAATTTTGCAGATCCGTTCTTTTACCCTTTTTATCTACAGAAATCACCTCCACTTTTCCAGTCACTTGGGACTTTGTGCTGGGAGACAGATTTGCCTAAATGCAAAATAAGTAAGAACCCAGTGCTGTAGAGTACTCTTTGTAAAACTGAATTGTGATTCTGTCAGGACCTGGTGACTTACATGCTTTCAACTCTTTTATTGTTTCTCTGTGCCAGGTTTGCTTATTACTAAGTCCTCCACACAGGAGTCTGTGCAACGGTTAAATGATGGTATATTTTTACAATTCTCCCGTGCAAATGATTTCTGAAATGCAACGTGCAAATTATTTCTTAAATGCAAAATTTAAAACTTCGACTTTACTTTTACTATCTTTTACTACCACAGAAGCCTGAAGATACTGACAGGTTTCAGATAGATTACATAATGGTAAGACAGAGATTTAGGAACCAGGTTTTAAATTGTAAGACATTTCCAGGGGCAGATGTGGACTCTGATCACAATCTATCGGTTATGAACTGTGGATTAAAACTGAAGAAACTGCAAAAAGGTGGGTATTTAAGGAGATGGGACCTGGATAAACTGACTAAACCAGAGGTTATACAGAGTTTCAGGGAGAGCATAAGGGAACAATTGACAGGAATGGGGGAAAGAAATACAGTAGAAGAAGAATGGGTAGCTTTGAGAGATGAAGTAGTGCAGGCAGCAGAGGACCTAGTAGGCAAAAAGATGAGGGCTAGTAGAAACCCTTGGGTAACAGAAGAAATACTGAATTTAATTGATGAAAGGAGAAAATATAAAAATGCAGTAAATGAAGCAGGCAAAAAGGAATACAAACGTCTCAAAAACGAGATCGACAGGAAGTGCAAAATGGCTAAGCAGGGATGGCGAGAGGACAAATGTAAGGATGTAGAGTCTTATCTCACTAGGGGTAAGATAGATATTGCCTACAGGAAAATTAAAGAGACCTTTGGAGAAAACAGAACCACTTGCATGAATATCAAGAGCTTTGATGGAAACCCAGTTCTAAGCAAAGACGGGAAAGCAGAAAGATTGAAGGAGTATATAGAGGGTCTATACAAGGGCAATGTACTTGAGGACAATATTATGGAAATGGAAGGGGATGTAGATGAAGATGAAGTGGGAGATACGATACTGCGTGAAGAGTTTGACAGAGCACTGAAGGACCTGAGTCGAAACAAGGCCCTGGGAGTAGACAACATTCCATTAGAACTACTGACAGCCTTGGGAGAGCCAGCCCTGACAAAACTCTACCATCTGGTGAGCAAGATGTATGAGACAGGCGAAATACCCTCAGACTTCAAGAAGAATATAATAATTCCGATCCCAAAGAAAGCAGGTGCTGACAGATGTGAAAATTACCGAACAATCAGTTTAATAAGTCATGGATGCAAAATACTAACGCGAATTTTTTACAGACGAATGGAGAAACTGGTAGAAGCTGACGTTGGGGAAGATCAGTTTGGATTCTGTAGAAATATTGGAACACGTGAAGCAATACTGACCCTACGACTTATCTTAGAAGCTAGATTAAGGGCAGGCAAACCTACATTTCTAGCATTTGTAGACTTAGAGAAAGCTTTTGACAATGTTGACTGGAATGCCCTCTTCCAAATTCTAAAGGTGGCAGGGATAAAATACAGGGAGCGGAAGGCTATTTACAGTTTGTACAGAAACCATATGGCAGTTATAAGAGTTGAGGGGCACGAAAGGGAAGCAGTGATTGGAAAGGGAGTAAGACAGGGTTGTAGCCTATCCCCGATGTTATGCAATCTGTATATTGAGCAAGCTGTGAAAGAAACAAAAGAAAAATTCGGAATAGGTATTAAAATCCATGGAGAAGAAATAAAAACTTTGAGGTTCACCGATGACATTGTAATTCTGTCAGAGACAGCAAAGGACTTGGAAGAGTAGTTGAACGGAATGGACAGTGTCATGAAAGGAGGGTATAAGATGAACATAAACAAAAGCAAAACGAGGATAATGGAATGTAGTCGAATTAAGTCGGGTGATGCTGAGGGAATTAGATTAGGAAATGAGACACCTCAATTAGTAAAGGAGTTTTGCTATTTGGGGAGCAAAATAACTGATGATGGTCAAAGTAGAGATGATATAAAATGTAGACTGGCAATGGCAAGGAAAGCGTTTCTGAAGAAGAGAAATTTGTTAACATCGAGTATAGATTTAAATGTCAGGAAGTCGTTTCTGAAAGTATTTGTATGGAGTGTAGCCATGTGTGGAAGTGAAACATGGACGATAACTAGTTTGGACAAGAAGAGAATAGAAGCTTTCAAAATGTGGTGCTACAGAAGAATGCTGAAGATTAGATGGGTAGATCACATAACTAATGAGGAGGTACTGAATAGGATTGGGGAGAAGAGGAGTTTGTGGCACAACTTGACTAGAAGAAGGGATCGGTTGGTAGGACATGTTCTGAGGCATCAAGGAATCACCAATTTAGTATTGGAGGGCAGCGTGGAGGGTAAAAATCGTAGAGGGAGACCAAGAGATGAATACACTAAACAGATTCAGAAGGATGTAGGTTGCAGTAGGTACTGGGAGATGAAGAAGCTTGCACAGGATAGAGTAGCATGGAGAGCTGCATCAAACCAGTCTCAGGACTGAAGACCACAACAACAACTACCACACCAGACTGGTCAGCAAGTACCTGGATGGAAATGTTACGTTGATTTAGTGATTTTACATAGGACCAGAATTTTCTCAGGCTCTCAGCAAGATATTTAGCAAAGGTATGGTGGTGGTAGTTGTAAGCTTCAGACATCAATCCATTTCTATTGGCTTCAGCCTGTCACCATTTGCACTTTCTCTTTTGATCTAAGAGTGTACCGTTTGTTGTTACCTCAGCATCTTTCGAATTTTGTTGTTAAACCACAGTGAGTCATTTCCATCTGTAATCCACTTACTGAGCACATACTTCACCAAATCATGATTTGCAATCAGTTTAAAGTTTCTAGAATGAAATTTTCACTCTACAGCAGAGTGTGCACTGATATGAAACTTCCTGGCAGATTAAAACTTTGTGCCAGACCGAGACTCGAAGTCGGGACCTTTGCCTTTCGCGGGCTAGTGCTCTACTGACTGAGCTACCCAAGCACAACTCACGCCCCATCCTCACAGCTTTAATTCCACCAGTACCTCATCTCCTACCTTCCAAACTTTACAGAAGCTCTCCTGCGAACCTTGCAGAACTAGCACTCCTGAAAGAAAGGATATTGTGGAGACATGGCTTAGCCACAGCTGTGAGGACAGGGCGTGAGTCATGCTTGGGTAGCTCAGTTGGTAGAGCACTTGCCCAGGACAGATATACACTCACGCACACACACACATAGCCATCCGCACATATACAGATAGAAGCTGTCTGCTAGTCCGGACTGTTATCTGTCCTGGTTGACCATGGTATTTAATTGAGGGTCTGTTGCCTGTAGGGAAGAATCCCACACAGACAGGTTGCTGCACAATGGAGGTTGACCACGAGAAATATCTGGGAGGCCCACAGGAGGGAAGCTATGCATTACAACCGCAGCACTGTTCAAATGCTTACCCAGTGGGGGATGTCATCTTCATTAAGAATTTCAATGGGGCAGAAGGAAAATCTAAAAAAAATTGCATTGGTATAGAGGGCTGTTGTGTATTAGAAGATTTATTACTCTGGTAATTGTGCTGTTAGAAGACAGAGCACTGGTAAGGAGGTTACAGCTCACCTTACTCCGATTGTGCTGGGTGTTAAGAATTAATGAAGGGAGTTTTTGGCCCTGGTCAAGATTTGGATTGGGGGGGGGGGGGCAAATATGTACCATGTTGGCATTGTTGCCACCTATTTTTTTTATCTTTCTCCTTCCGTAAGGATGGAGTTTGTGGTCTGTGTGATCAAATGGCACAATAGGGTCATGTGGTGTTTGGTGCACACTAGAGGCTGCAGGGCACGATGTCGGGTGGAGTAGGGAGTGACAGCTGGGATGGAGCCTGTACAGCTGGTCTCTGGCTCTGGAATCATGTACCAAAGCTGTCTATCAGTCCTTGTGGTTGGGTAGAAAAGCTCCAAGAACTGAGTGTGACGGTTGTAGTCAGAGGCATACATTAGCCCTGACTGAATTGATATAATTTACCCTTCAGACTTGTAACTGGTGGTTACGCATCATAGTGGAAAAGTAAGACATATCAAGAATTGTGTAACTTTTGTGAGATGTGACTGATGTGAACATGTTGTGGCTGTGATAGGAACTTGTCGTCTTGTCACCCTGCAGAGAATAAGGGAAAATATGTTGTTTTTTTTTTTTTTTTTTTTTTTTTCTTTTCGAGCTTAGGGTACTGGTTTAGTGTGTGCCTGTTCTGTAAAGTCTAATTCATGAAGTGCTCAAGGTGATGATGTATTTGATGGAATAATTTTAATGCTCCCATGTTATTTGACTGTCATGGATTCTTGAAGGCAATGCATTTCAAAGTGTTGGTCTTAATGTACAATTATTTGGCTAAGACTGATTTGCTAAGTGCTTGACATGATGAATTTTCTGACAGAGTCTTTCTAATGCACTGATGTTAATTATTAGTTTTCCACATTTTGGGAGTTACTGCATTTCAGAGATTTGTTAAATCCATTTCTCATGCTTATAAGATTAGTGCTGATGTGAGGAGAGAGTAATTTTGTGGCCTGTTGGCTAGTTCCTTGTTAATGTCAGTTACTGATTAATTTTCTGCTGCATGTGTGTTTTTTCAGTTATTTGTGCATTACTGAGAAAACTTATGATTGATATATTGATGAATTGTTTGGATCAGCTAGATCAATGGTTATTAGTTTACGTATTTTTATATTGGCCAGTCTGTTTGAGTCTAGTCCATATTTACAAAATGTGATATTTTATTGCTGTTTTCTTAAGATTGTCTCAGCCTGGTATACCTTAATAAATGTATTTAAAAATCGTATCCCAAGTCATGCTCAATCAGTCACTCTGTGCTTTTACACCCACCTTCCTGTTACATAATTTTATATTGATGGAATCCATGCTGGAAGTCTTCCTATGTGAGCTCCTTGATGACATTTACTGCTTTTTCTTTCAGTGCTTCAATGGACCAAAATCTTGTTCCTTTTAATGCTGATTTGGCCTGGGCTAATAGGTAAGAGTCACAGAGTTCTAGGTCAGGCAAATAATATGGATGAACTAACACTAGGATGGTGTATTCTGCTAAAAAACCTCTTAACAGACAATGTGGTATGAGCCAATGTGTTGTCTTGATGCAGAACCAATGACTTATTTTTCCACAACCAAGGTTTTTTTTTTCTTTTTTTATTTTCTCATGGAGTTGAGCACTAATCTCAAGGTAGTAATGCTAGACCATAAGTGAAAAAATAAAATTTGTCCTCTTTCCAAGAAATTAGGATCATACTCAGTGGAATTCAAAGTGTCAGTACAAACATTTTCATGTGCTTCTATTAGTTTGAAGGTGATAATTTTAGGCACCAATTTTGCACACACTTTCCTCATGTTAAATTGGTTATGTAAAATTTGCCTTGCAGATTATTTGTGAATTCCTAAGGTTTCAGCAGTCAATCAGATACTCAGCTGATGGTCAGATCAAATAAGATTTCCTACTTTTTCAATATTTTCACCTCATTTTGATTTTGTAGGGCGTCCCAGGTGTGAGTGATCTTCAGTGTCTTTTCAGCCATCTTGGAAATGCTTGAACCACTTGAAAACTTGTATATGTGATAAACAGTATTTACCATACACTTCTTTTAGTAAAGATATGTCCCAGTAGCAGTTTTTCCATGTAAAATGACGATCTTCATGACAATTCATTGCTCTATTATTAAACTTGTAATTTTTCGGGCAAAATAAAATAATACCTCTTACACAAATGAACACTGATTTGCCTGCAGACAGCAGACATACCACATTCAATTGAGAAGGCATCACACTTTACAGCTATTGGTTGTTTATCTTTGGATCATGCATATTTACTCTGTGGCAGCATCATCAGTCCCATTATTTTATACCCACACCTCGTATATCAAGAAAAATGATGGATCCTGAACAGAGCCCTGAGGCACTAGCCACTTTACATGACCCCAGTCAGTTTTAAAACTCTTATCTGTTTGTTGACACTAGAGGATGACCTTCTGCTTCCTACTTTCCAGAAGAAATGGGGGGGGGGGGGGGGGGGGGGAGTACAGGTCTGTAATGAAAAGTTTTTCCCTGAATATTCAATTTCAACTGCATGTGCTCCAAATAATTGGACTTTACAATGTTTTGATGTGGCAACTCTTTTAAGTGAAACATTACATTTGACATAAATGGCCACTCCTCCCTTCTGCAACAAACTTCTTTCATAGAAATTGGATAAGATTTACAAATCAGATAAGATTTACCCCTCCAAGGGAAGCCTTACTATTTCTTTTTGACATAAATGATGCTCTGAGATACAAGAGGTGTTCAGTTAGTAATGTAACACATTTTTTTCTGAAAGTAGGTTAGTTTTATTCAAGATTCCAATACATCATATTGTTTCCAACTCTTTTGGCCAAAAACCTCGTTTTTCAATATAATCTCCATTCAATGCTGTGGCCTTATGCCACTTTACTGGGAAACATTGTATGCCAGTATTGTACCACTCTGCTTGTCGAAGTTAGAGCCAACATCTTGCTGCATCAGTAACGTCCCCATGATCCACGTACTTCTTGCAACAGAGTGTATCCTTCATGAGGCAAACAGATGGAAATTGGAATATATGAGACCTGAGCTGTAGGGTGGATGAAGAAGTACAGCCCAATAAAGTTTTGTGAGTTCCTCTCAGGTGCACAGAATTGTGTGAAGCTTTCCATTGTCATGGAGAAGGAGAAGTTCATTTGCATTTTGGTGGTGACAAGCACACTGAAGCCATTTCTTCAGTTTCCTGAAGGTAGCAAAATACACTTCAGAGCTGATTGTTCCACCATGAGGAAGGACATTTAACAGAAAAATCCATTCAGAGTCCCAGATGACTGTCACGATGACCTTAGTAGCTGAGGCTGTGGCTTTGAACTTTTTGTTCAGAGGAGAAGTGGAGTGGCACCTTTCTGTGGATTGCCATTTTGATTCCAGTTCGAAGTGATTGACCCATGCTTCATCACCTCTGAAGATGTTCAACAAAAAATTTTCATGATCAGTCTTTTAATGTGCAAGCAATTTGACACAAATAGCCCTTTGTTGCTCTTTATTGTCTTCTGTTAGGCAGTGAGAAACCTAATGGGCACACACCTTTGAGTACCCTGCTGGTTGATGAATGTCCCAACACTACCAACAGAGACACCCAGTTGAGCAGTGAGTTCTTTGATTGCGATCTGTCAGTCACCTCATAAGTGAGGGTCTACATGTTCCAAAATTGCAAGAGTCACAGCTATGTGCGGCCAGACAGCATATGGGAGATTGGACCATGTTGCAATGATGACAGACACCTTGCTGAATGACTCACCATGGTTTTGTTCACTGCCAGTCTCCACAGACATTCTACAAGCACCCATGAATATCAGAGATTCTCTAGTTTTCTGCCAAACGAAACTCAGTGACAGCTCTCTGCTTGGAATGCTCCTCCATTAGAGACAACATTTTGAAGGCTACATATAGCTCTGCCACCCATCACCACTTCATGAAACTGGTGATGTCGAACCAATGCCTCAACCTCCCCCCCCCCCCCCCCCCCCCTAATAATATCACTGCCCTACCACACCAAGAGGTTGTAACAATGGAAAATTGTACCGAAATGGAGGAGGATCTGCAACGATTTGACGCATGGTGCTGGGAATGGCAATTGAAACTCAATTTAGACAAGTGTAATGTGTTACAAATACATAGAAAGAAAGATCCTTTATCATTTAGCTACAATATAGCAGGTCAGCAAGTGGAAGCAGTTAATTCCATAAATTATCTGGGAGTAGGCATTAGGAGTGATTTAAAATGGAATGATCATATAAAGTTGATCGTCAGTAAAGCAGATGCCAGACAGATTTGTTGGAAGAATCCTAAGGAAATTCAATCCAAAAACAAAGGAAGTATGTTACAGTACACTTGTTCACCCACTGCTTGAATATTGCTCACCAGTGTGAGATCCGTACCAGATAGGGTTGATACAAGAGATAGAGAAGATCCAATGGAGAGCAGCACGCTTCATTACAGGATTATTTAGTAATTGCGAAAGCGTTATGGAGATGATAGATAAACTCCAGTGGAAGACTTGCAGGAGAGACACTCAGTAGCTCGGTACGGGCTTTTGTTGAAGTTTCGAGAACATACCTTCACCGAGGAGTCAAGCATGGTTTGACACAAATAGCCCTTTGTTACTCCCTCCTACGTATATCTCATGAAGAGACCATGAGGATAAAATCAGAGAGATTAGAGCCCACACAGAGCCATACCGACAATCTTTCTTTCGACGAACAATACAAGACTGGAATAGAAGGGAGAACCGATAAAGGTACTCAAAGTACCCTCTGCCACACACCGTCGGGTGACTTGCGGAGTATGGATGTAGATGTAGATGTAGATAACTGTATCTTTGCCAGATCAGTTCTCTGTAGTACATGTATTTATAGCAAGTGACAAGAGTACGAGTGATTGTTTTTCGTCATAATTACCACACCCGCTCCCCACTACCTACAAAACCAAGGCACTGAAGCAGGAATATTCCATTATGTCCCACAACATTTTTTTTCACTCAAAATTGGCCGAGAAAAAAAATGTGTTGCATTACTTATTGAATGGGCTTCCTACAAGTAATGTCAGTGTCAAGATCTATTAGCAGGTCATCAGCTGTATCGTCAATTCCCATAATATTTTGATGAAATAAGCTTTCAACACTTTCTGATCTGTATTTCCCATTTATTAAACAAACGTCCGCCATTAAATGAGCCTTCCTCAAGCACAGATACCTCCTACTTCATCTTAGAAAATGTATAGCCATTCTTCATGTTATTACCCGAATTCGACCTCGAATGAGCCTATATCCGCCTACTATACAGGATGGTCCATTGATAGTGACTGGGCCAAATATCTCCCGATATTGACATCAAATGAAAAAAATAAGGCGCTATGAATGGCCCAGTAGATCACGCTGCCATAGGACGAATTGATAGAAACTGCATTTTTTAAACAGGTACCCCCATTTTTTTACATATTTGTATAGTACATAAATAAATAGGAATGTCTGATTTGGAACATTTGTTTCGCTTTGTAATGGATGGCACTGTAATATTCTCACAAATGTAGCAACCCACCCAGTAGCACTGTGTAAAATTCATTACTTAAATTAGGTATGATAATACACTTGTCCACTCATAATAATTATGTGGAAGGCATAATATTGTTATAATGGAATGTTTAACAGTCGCAGAAAAGGTAGATATGGTGTTTATTTATGGCTATTGTGATAAAAATTCCCAACGAGCTTGTGCTATGTATGTTGATCATTATCCTGGCAGACAACATTCAAGTGTCCGGACCTTTCATCAGATAGTTAATGTGTTTAAAGAAACCGGAAGTGTTCAGCCAAAGAAGAGGACAAGACCAAGAACTGCAACAAATGAAGATGCCCAAATAAGTGTTTTAGCTGCAGTTGAGGTTAATCCACACATCAGTAGCAGACAAATTGAGCTGGAATCGGGAATTTCAAAATCATCAGTTTTGAGAATTCTACATCATTATACATTTCACCCTTACCATATTTCTACACACCAGGAATTGCGTGGTGATGATTTTGAACAACATGTAAATTTTTGCCACTGGGCACAAAATAAGTTATGAGACAATCATCATCATCATCATCAGTTATCTGCTATATTAGCAGGTCCTTTGCCTCTCCATTTTCTGCGATCCATTGCTTCCTTCTTAAGGCTGCTGTATGTTGTACCGTCCATCATGTCATCCAGTATCTGGAATCTCTTCCTTCCTCGCTTCCTTTTCCCTTCTACATAACCTTCTAAAACTGTTTTTATCAGTCCGTCATTCTCTCTTAATATATGCCCAATCCAATTTCTTTTTCTTCTCTTTATTACATCTAGTAACTGCCTTTTCTCTCCCACTCTTCTCAGTACTTCTTCATTTTTTATTCTGTCCATCCAACTTATTCTTTCCATCTTCTGCCATGTCCAGATCTCAAAGGCCTCCAGCCTTTCTCTGTCTTTTTTCCTCATAGTCCATGTTTCAGCGCCATATAGAAGAACACTCCATACAAGACATTTTATGAGTCTCTTTCTGAGTTCTCTGTCCAGACCGCTGTAGAAGACTCTCCTTTTCTTATAAAACGCCTCTTTTGCCATTGCTATCCTTGTTTTAATTTCTGTGGTGCACTTCCAGTCGGTGTCTATCCTGCTTCCAAGATACTTAAAATTTTGCACCTGTCCTAGTGTTTCTCCATTCAGCACAATTTTTATTTCCTTATTTCCTCCTATTGCCAATACTTTTGTTTTATTTGTGTTAATTTTCATTCCATATTTTTTTCCGTTAGTTGCAATGGTGTCCACCAAATCCTGTAATTCTTTTTCCCCTGTGGCTAGAAGGACCATGTCATCAGTAAATCTCAAGCACCCTACTCTTCTTCCCCCAATTTCTACTCCTTTGTCATCTAATGAGCATTGGTCAATCATATTTTCCAAGCACAGGTTGAAAAGAGTAGGTGATAAACAGCATCCTTGTCTTACTCCTTTCCCTAGTCTGATCCAGTTTGTACTTTCTCCTCTCACTTTAACTGAAACTTTTTGATTAAGGTACAATGAGTTTATAAGTCTTCTGGTTTTCCAGTCCACTCTCTTTTCCCTCACAATAGTCGCCAGCTTGTCCCAAACCACATTGTCAAATGCCTTTTCTAAATCGATGAAGCACATATATAGGTCTCTTCCTTTTTCAATAAACCTTTCTCCCAAGATTCGTAGGAGCCCTATTGCATCTCTGGTGCCCGTATTCCATCTAAAGCCAAACTGCTCCTCGCCGAGATTCTCCTCTATTACTTTTTCAAGTCTTTTATTAATTATTCTTAACATCACTTTGGCTGCATGTGAAATGAGGCTGATTGTCCTGTGCTCGCTGCATTTCTTGGTTCCTTGTTTTTTCGGTAATGGAATCATTACTGTTGTCAAAAAGTCCTCAGGCCATTCATCACTGTCATATATTTTATTACATAACCTCAATATTTCTCTTATTCCATTGTGGTTCAAGCATTTTAGTATTTCTCCCGGTATTGTATCTGTACCTACTGCTTTGCCATTTTTCATTGCAGCAATGGCAGACTTTACTTCTTCCATTATGATGGTCGGTCCTTTCTCTTCATCACTTACACTGTTGTGTGATTCAAGTTCCAGAGTTTCTGGTTTGCTATTTGTGTCATATAACTCTTTTATATATTCTTCCCATCTCTGGAGGACATTGTCACGATCTTTGTACACTACCTCTTTGTCTTTACTCAAAATTTCCATAGTAGCACTTCCTGCTCTGTTTTGTTCCCATGTCATAGTCTTTACTCTGTTGTATAGTAAGTCGTATCTTCCCTTCCTGTCCAGTTCTTCAATTTCATCACATTCCTCTTTTAGCCATTTTTTCCTAGCCTGCTCTGTTTCTCTTCGCAGTTCGTTATTTAACCTTCGGTATATCTTTCTTGCATCTTCAGTGTTCTTGTTTTTCAATTTTCTTCTCTCCTCCATCCTGGAACTCATTTCTTGTGTGACCCATGGTTTTTTTGACCTTTTCCCTTTTACATATCCTATATTTTGCTGTCCTGCTTTAATGATTCCTTCTTTCAGCATATTCCAGTACTCGTTGGCATTTGTCTCATAATGTGTTTAGGAAGTCCCGAGACAGCATTTCTGTAATTTGTTCTTTGTTGGACCTTATCTTCTCTAGATCCCACTTCTTCACCATTGTCACCTTTTTCAGTTTTTTGATTCTTATTTCTATTTCTGCCATAAGTAAGTTGTGGTCACTATTAATATCTGCACCTGGTAATGTGTGCACCTTCTTGATTCCATTCCTGTATCTTTCTTCTACCAGTATAAAATCAATTTGGTTTGTTATATTTATCCCCTGGTGATTTCCAAGTGTAGAGCCTCCTCTTATGGTTCTTGAACCATGTGTTTGCCACTATCAGCTGCCTTTCCCTGCAGAAGTCAATTAACCATTCACCTCTGTCATTTCTCTTTCCAAGACCATGACTGCCTACTATGTTTCCCTTCTCCCACAATGGCGTTCCAGTCTCCCATTACTATTTTGCAGCATTTTTTTATTTTCGTCCATTATTCTCTCTATTACATTGTACGTTTCCTCTATAATTTGGTCATCATGTTCTGAAGTTGGCATATACACCTGGACAATCAGTAAATCTTTTTGTGCTCCTTTCAGCCTTACACCAATAACCCGGTCATTTGCATAGTCTACATATTCCACACATTTAGCCAATTCCTTTGTCATAATCATTCCTACTCCATTAATTCCTTTTACTTCTCCTCCTGAGTAGTAGAATACATACTCATCTGACTGCAACTCTCCATGTCCATTCCATCTTACCTCAGCAACTCCTACGAGGTCCATATGATTCTTTTCCATCTCTCTTTTAAGGTTTTCTAGTTTTCCTGCTTGTAGCAGAGTTCTGACATTCCAGGTACCAATTCTCGTTTTGATTTTTTGCCTCCTTTCAAGTTGTCCCCCCCCGGAGATCCGAATGGGGGACTATTTTACCTCCGGACACTGATTTAACATGAGAGGAAGCCATTTTTTTTGCATAAAATGGAGACTGCATTATGCAGGGAAGATAATCTGCGGTGGTATTCCGTTGCCTTCCGCAGTTCTGGAGGCCGCCCCTAACATGGGATACAGACGCCTTTTGCAGCCGCCCGCTCTGGGTCAGACGCTGCATGGCAAATACAGGTTGGAAAATGAAATGAGACAATGTTGTTGTTGTTGTGGTCTTCAGTCCTGAGACTGGCTTGATGCAGCCCTCCACGCTACTCTATCCTGTGCAAGCTTCTTCATCTCCCAGTACCTGCTGCAACCCACATCCTTCTGAATCTGCTTAGTGTATTCATCTCTTCGTCTCCCCCTACGATTTTTACCCTCCACGATGCCCTCCAATACTAAATTGGTGATCCCTTGATGCCTCAGAACATGTCCTACCAACCGATCCCTTCTTCTGGTCAAGTTGTGCCACAAACTCCTCTTCTCCCCAATCCTCATTAGTTATGTGATCTACCCATATAATCTTCAGCATTCTTCTGTGGCTTTCGATAGCTTCTATTCTCTTCTTGTCCAAACTATTTACCGTCCATGTTTCACTTCCATACATGGCTACACTCCATACAAATACTTTCAGAAATGACTTCCTGACACTTAAATCTATACTCGATGTTAACAAATTTCTTTTCTTCAGAAATGCTTTCCTTGCCATTGCCAGTCTACATTTTATATCCTCTCTACTTCAACCATCATCGGTTATTTTGCTCCCCAAATAGCAAAACTCCTTTACTACTTTAAGTGTCTCATTTCCTAATCTAATACCCTCAACATCACCCGACTTAATTCGACTACATTCCATTATCCTCATTTTGCTTTTGTTGATGTTCATCTTATATCCTCCCTTCAAGACACCATCCATTCCGTTCAACTGCTCTTCCAAGTCCTTTGCTGTCTCTGACAGAATTACAATGTCATCGGCGAACCTCAAAGTTTTTATTTCTTCTCCATGGATTTTAATACCTACTCCGAATTTTTCTTTTGTTTCCTTTACTGCTTGCTCAATATACAGATTGAATAACATCGAGGAGAGGCTACAACCCTGTCTTACTCCCTTCCCAACCGCAGCTTCCCTTTCATGTCCCTCGACTCTTATAACTGCCATCTGCTTTCTGTACAAATTGTAAATAGCCTTTCGCTCCCTGTATTTTACCCCTGCCACCTTTAGAATTTGAAAGAGAGTATTCCAGTCAACATTGTCAAAAGCTTTCTGTAAGTCTACAAATGCTAGAAATGTAAGTTTGCCTTTCCTTAATCTTTCTTCTAAGATAAGTCGTAAGGTCAGTATTGCCTCACGTGTTCCAGTATTTCTACGGAATCCAAACTGATCTTCGCCGAGGCCAGCTTCTACTAGTTTTTCCATTCGTCTGTAAAGAATTCGTGTTAGTATTTTGCAGCTGTGGCTTATTAAACTGATAGTTCGGTAATTTTCACATCTGTCAACACCTGCTTTCTTTGGAATTGGAATTATTATATTCTTCTTGAAGTCTGAGGGTATTTCACCTGTTTCATACATCTTGCTCACCAGATGGTAGAGTTTTGTCAGGACTGGCTCTCCCAAGGCCGTCAGTAGTTCCAATGGAGTGTTGTCTACTCCGGGGGCCTTGTTTCGACTCAGGTCTTTCAGTGCTCTGTCAAACTCTTCACGCAGTATCGTATCTCCCATTTCATCCTCATCTACATCCTCTTCCATTTCCATAATATTGTCTTCAAGTACATCGCCCTTGTATAGACCCTCTATATACTCCTTCCACCTTTCTGCTTTCCCTTCTTTGCTTAGAACTGGGTTTCCATCTGAGCTCTTGATGTTCATACAAGTGGTTCTCTTATCTCCAAAGGTCTCTTTAATTTTCCTGTAGGCAGTATCTATCTTACCCCTAGTGAGAAAAGCCTCTACATCCTTACATTTGCCCTCTAGCCATCCCTGCTTAGCCATTTTGCACTTCCTGTCGATCTCATTTTTGAGACGTTTGTATTCCTTTTTGCCTGCTTCATTTACTGCATTTTTATATTTTCTCCTTTCATCAATTAAATTCAATATTTCTTCTGTTACCCAAGGATTTCTACTAGCCCTCATCTTTTTACCTATTTGATCCTCTGCTGCCTTCACTACTTCATCCCTCAAAGCTACCCATTCCTCTTCTACTGTATTTCTTTCCCCCATTCCTGTCAATTGTTCCCTTATGCTCTCCCTGAAACTCTCTACAACCTCTGGTTCTTTCAGTTTATCCAGGTCCCAACTCCTTAAATTCCCACCTTTTTGCAGTTTCTTCAGTTTTAATCTACAGGTCATAACCAATAGATTGTGGTCAGAGTCCACATCTGCCCCTGGAAATGTCTTACAATTTAAAACCTGGTTCCTAAATCTCTGTCTTACCATTATATAATCTATCTGATACCTTTTAGTATCTCCAGGGTTCTTCCATGTACACAACCTTCTATCATGTTTCTTAAACCAAGTGTTAGCTATGATGAAGTTGTGCTCTGTGCAAAATTGTACCAGACAGCTTCCTCTTTCATTTCTTAGCCCCAATCCATATTCACCTACTACGTTTCCTTCTCTCTCTTTTCCTACACTTGAATTCCAGTCACCCATGACTATTAAATTTTCGTCTCCCTTCACTATCTGAATAATTTCTTTTATTTCATCATACATTTCTTCAATTTCTTCGTCATCTGCAGAGCTAGTTGGCATATAAACTTGTACTACTGTAGTAGGTATGGGCTTCGTATCTATCTTGGCCACAATAATACGTTCACTATGCTGTTTGTAGTAGCTTACCCGCATTCCTATTTTTCTATTCATTATTAAACCTACTCCTGCATTACCCTTATTTGACTTTGTGTTGATAACCCTGTAGTCACCCGACCAGAAGTCTTGTTCCTCCTGCCACCGAACTTCACTAATTCCCACTATATCTAACTTTAACCTATCCATTTCCCTTTTTAAATTTTCTAACCTACCTGCCCGATTAAGGGATCTGACATTCCACACTCCGATCCGTAGAATGCCAGTTTTCTTTCTCCTGATAACGACATCCTCTTGAGTAGTCCCCGCCCGGAGATCCGAATGGGGGACTATTTTACCTCCAGAATATTTTACCCAAGAGGACGCCATCATCATTTAATCATACAGTAAAGCTGAATGCCCTCGGGAAAAATTACGGCCGTAGTTTCCCCTTGCTTTCAGCCGTTCGCAGTACCAGCACAGCAAGGCCGTTTTGGTTATTGTTACAAGGCCAGATCAGTCAATCATCGAGACTGTTGCCCTTGCAACTACTGAAAAGGCTGCTGCCCCTATAACAATAACAGTTTTTATTTCAAGAGTTCTATTTAGTCATGAAGCATCATTCATTTATTTATTTATTCATTCAGAAATCTTGTTGTGTTATTACACATAGATGTAGGATAAGTTACATTTAACATGCTTTGATGCATAAATATACTTATTTTGTAGGTATTCAGTTACATGCATAAGTATAGACATTCTTAAGATATACATTTATATAAATTATATGCTGTACATAGCAAATCATAACTTTTTTGGTATGTTATATATAGTCATCAGATAATGATTACAGAGTAACACTATTTACATTGTGTTATCATAAGTGCAGATGAGCCATAACAAGGAACAGTTATATCTGTGAATAGAGTCAAACAAGTTCAGTTGAGAGTAATATTTTAACACATGCAGTAAAATACATTACAAAAATTGTTTTAGATTACTATTCATAAATTCTTCCACTGAATAGAAGCAGTGCTTCTGTAGGATTGACTTTATTTTGGATCTGAATCCTTTCTGGCAAGACCTGACATTTTCAGATAGCTTCTTGTACAGAAGTACTCCCCTATGTCCTTTATGTAGCTGTTGATCAGCTATAAATATGTCATTGGAATGATGAGTATTATGATAGTGAACATCTCTATTTTTTGTAAATATACGGAGATTTTCATGAATAAAACACACTGTTTCGTGAATATAGATACAAGGCACTGGCAAAATACTGAGCTCCTTAAAGAGATGTTTAGTGGTGGAAGACAGGGGTACTTGTTTCATTGTCTTAATTATTTGCTTCTGCATAATAAATACATTCTTGTGGGAGAAGCCCCAAAAAGGAACACAGTATGTAATTATTGAGTGTACTAATGCAAAGTAGGCACATTTTAATGTTTCGATATCACGGATTTTAGTTAAAATACTAAAAGCATAGCACAAACTGTTCATTTTACTTAATAATTTATCTTTATGTATGTCCCACTGTAGTGTGTCATCTATCCACACTCCAAGGCATTTTGTGGCTATTTCTCGCTGTATGGGCACATTCTCAATCCTGATATCATCTGTCACAGACGATACCTTTTGTGTCGAGTGGAAATTTATATACACTGTTTTATCTTTATGTAGGAGAAGTTTGTTTTTGTTCAACCAGTTTACCAGACTACAATTTGTATCAGCAGTTGTGGAGTTGAGTTGATGAAGACAGTGATTTGAAAACAGTATATTGGTGCCGTCAGCAAACATTACCGGTAGACCTTCCTGAATGCTTTGCGGCAGATCATTGATGAATATTAGAAATAAAAGGGGACCAAGTGTAGAGCCTTGGGGAATACCTTGTCTTACAACTTGCTCCTCTGATTGAGCATTTTCACCAGTTTTTGATGTAATCACTACTTTCTGTACTCTGTCTGAGAGATATGACCCAAACCAGTCATTGCAATTTCCCCTAATCCCATAACGTAGTAGTTTCTCCAAAAGTAATTCATGGTTGACAAGATCAAAAGCTTTAGTGAGATCAAGAAACACACCTGTTGTGTGTTTTCTATCATTGAGTGCCCTATAGATTTCATTTAAAAATGAGTATAATGCTCCATTTATTGATCTCCCTTTTCTAAACCCAAACTGGTGAGGACTTAGTATACAGTTACTTTCCAAGAAATTTATAACACAGTCATATACCGATTTTTCGAGGACTTTTGATGAGCTTGATAAGATTGAGATGGGTCTGTAGTTGTTTACATCACTCCTTTCCCCTTTTTTAAACGGAGGAATAACTTTTGCTGCTTTAAAAATTCTAGGAAATTGACCTGATGATAAAGAGCAGTTTACTACACTCCTGGAAATTGAAATAAGAACACCGTGAATTCACTGTCCCACAAAGGGGAAACTTTATTGACACATTCCTGGGGTCAGATACATCACATGATCACACTGACAGAACCACAGGCACATAGACACAGGAAACAGAGCATGCACAATGTCGGCACTAGTACAGTGTATATCCACCTTTCGCAGCAATGCAGGCTGCTATTCTCCCATGGAGACGATCGTAGAGATGCTGGATGTAGTCCTGTGGAACGGCTTGCCATGCCATTTCCACCTGGCGCCTCAGTTGGACCAGCATTCGTGCTGGACGTGCAGACCGCGTGAGACGACGCTTCATCCAGTCCCAAACATGCTCAATGGGGGACAGATCCGGAGATCTTGCTGGCCAGGGTAGTTGACTTACACCTTCTAGAGCACGTTGGGTGGCACGGGATACATGCGGACGTGCATTGTCCTGTTGGAACAGCAAGTTCCCTTGCCGGTCTAGGAATGGTAGAACGATGGGTTCGATGACGGTTTGGATGTACCGTGCACTATTCAGTGTCCCCTCGTCGATCACCAGTGGTGTACGACCAGTGTAGGAGATCGCTCCCCACACCATGATGCCGGGTGTTGGCCCTGTGTGCCTTGGTCGTATGCAGTCCTGATTGTGGCGCTCACCTGCACGGCGCCAAACACGCATACGACCATCATTGGCACCAAGGCAGAAGCGACTCTCATCGCTGAAGACGACACGTCTCCATTCGTCCCTCCATTCACGCCTGTCGCGACACCACTGGAGGCGGGCTGCACGATGTTGGGGCGTGAGCGGAAGACGGCCTAACGGTGTGCGGGACCGTAGCCCAGCTTCGTGGAGACGGTTGTGAATGGTCCTCGCCGATACCCCAGGAGCAACAGTGTCCCTAATTTGCTGGGAAGTGGCGGTGCGGTCCCCTACGGCACTGCGTAGGATCCTACGGTCTTGGCGTGCATCCGTGCGTCGCTGCGGTCCGGTCCCAGGTCGACGGGCACGTGCACCTTCCACCGACCACTGGCGACAACATCGATGTACTGTGGAGACCTCACGCCCCACGTGTTGAGCAATTCGGCGGTACGTCCACCCGGCCTCTCGCATGCCCACTATACGCCCTCGCTCAAAGTCCGTCAACTGCACATACGGTTCACGTCCACGCTGTCGCGGCATGCTACCAGTGTTAAAGACTGCGATGGAGCTCCGTATGCCACGGCAAACTGGCTGACACTGACGGCGGCGGTGCACAAATGATGCGCAGCTAGCGCCATTCGACGGCCAACACCGCGGTTCCTGGTGTGTCCGCTGTGCTGTGCGTGTGATCATTGCTTGTACAGCCCTCTCGCAGTGTCCGGAGCAAGTATGGTGGGTCTGACACACCGGTGTCAATGTGTTCTTTTTTCCATTTCCAGGAGTGTATATCTGACAGTGATTCACACACATGATGGCAGACTCGTTTTAAAAGGCAATCAGATATACCATCAAGACCACAGGAATGTTTGTTTGGTCTCTGCCTTATAATATTGTAGATTTCATTTGGTGTGACTGGGTCAAGGAAAATTGATTGTGGGAACAATGCTGAATCTGAGTGCAGGAGTCTTGATTAAAGAAGAGAACTTGTCACCAATATTTGTGAAATGGTTATTAAATATTTCACATAATTGCTTAGGGTCAGTGATAACACCATCCCGATCTTTAATGCAGGTTATTGAGTGTGTCTTGTCTTTTTTGCCAACTGTTTCATTTATCAATCTCCACAGGGCTTTTGATTTATTACTTGAGTTGATAATGAATTGCCTATTATACATTTTCTTTGCTTCATGAATTACTTTGTTTAGAATTCTTTTATACTGCTTGAAATAGTTACAGAATACTTCACTGTCTATAGTTTTACTGTAGGCATATAGCAGTCTCTTATTTCTGCAAGAGGTTTTTATTTCTGGTGTTAACCATTTATTATTGGACAATTGAGATGTGTATTTTTAGCTGTAAGTTTGATTGGGAATGCCACTTCATAGCAGTGTTGCAAGATACTCATAAATTCATTAGCCTTTCTGTCAACATTGCTGGCGCAATAGACACCATTCCAGTCAGCTTTATGGAGCAGAAGTGAGAAATGTGCTATATTATTTTTATTGCCAGTTGATCTTTTGTAAGTCTGTTGGGGAGGTTCTGTCTGTCTATTTGTATCTTGCATGGTCATATTCAGTATCAAGCAGTTGTGATCTGATATACCGTTGGAGACAGAGGTAATGTAAACTGGCATAATATGCGCTACTGGGCAACAGAAAATCCACGATGGCAGTGACAAGTGGAACATCAGCAATCCTGATGGGTTAATGTATGGTGTGGAATTATGGGAGGACATCTAATTGGCCCTTATTTAATTGATGGAAATATAAATGGTGCCATGTATGCTGATTTCTTAATTAATGTTTTACCGATGATCCACTGAGAACACCTGAAAACATGCATCAGTGCATTGTCAGTGCATGTGTGACAATTACTGAAGATGATTTACTTGCTATTGAGAGGGAATTCATTATGCGTATCGCCAAATGCATTGAAGCTGAAGGACATCATTTTGAGCATTTATTACATTAATGAGGTTATTACGGTTGCTCATACAGTAACAGCATGTGTTCCCATAATTTATGATAATGTCACAAAAGTAATTGTATCACACTGGAACAATAGAAATAAAGTAACTACTTTTTGTGTTTTAATTTAAAAAACCACATTGTTACCAACTGTTCATCTAAATGGGTGAGGAGTATTACAGCGCCATCCATCACAAAACGAAACAAATGTTCCAAATAAAAATGCAGTTTCTATCAATTTGACCTATGGAGCATCATCTAGTGGGCCATCCATAGCGCCATCTGTTTTCCCTCATCACACTCGAACAGATTTGTTGTTCTTATTTGTTTTTTTGATGCTAATTTCGTGAAATATTTGGCTGGTCACTATCAATGGAGCACCCTGGATATCACTTATGAGTTTCACCAAGCATTCCTCCCCAATCCTATTCAAGTCCAGGCCAAGATCTAATTTAGCCCAACCTGTATATACTCTCAACTGGCACCACTGAACTGTGTAATTCGTTAGCAGTCATCAGCACCTCCTCAAGTTCTGTATTAAGATGCCCCACAGCACTGTCAAGATGGGGTTGATCCTAATGCCGGAACAGCTGTGCAACGTGAATATAAGTGGACTGAGTTTAAGCAGTAACACAATCCAAGTTACCAGGTATGAGGTCTGTTCAAAAAATTCAATCACATGAAACCGAACTTGCGGTTTTCTCACACGACATACTGTAAGCTTTGGATCAAGGCAGTTAGGTAGACCAGGATTTCTCGATTTCTGAAAAGCATTTGACTCAGTAGCACACCTATTCTTATTGTCAGAAGTGTGCTCATATGGGACATAAAGTAAAATTTGCGACTGGACTGAGGACTTTTTGGTTGGGAGGACACGGCATGTTATCTTGGATGGAGAGTCATTGTCAGATGTAGAAGTAACTTCAGGTGTGCCCCAAGGATGTGTGTTGGGACCCTTGCCATTCATGTTGTACATTAATGACCTTGTAAACAATATTAATAGTAACCTCAGACGTTTTGCAGGTGACGCAGTTATCTATAGTTGGAAAGAAGTTACATATATATTCTGTCAGATCTTGATAAGATTTCAAAGTGGTGCAAAGATTGGCAATTGCTTTAAATGTTCATAATTGCAAAATTGTACACTTCACAAAATGAAAAAAATGTGGTATCCTATGACTATAATATCAATGAGTCACCGTTGGCATCAGCCAACTCATGCAAATAGGTCACATAGGCTCTGTTGTGGTAAAGCAGGTAGTAGACTTTAGTTTACTGGTAGTATACTGGAGAAGCGCAGTCAGTCTACAAAAGAGATTGCTTACAAATCATTTGTGCAAGCAGTTCTAGAATATTGCTCAAGTGCGTGGGACCCGACCAGGTAGGACTAACAGGGGATATTGAATATACGAGTTGTGCTAATAAAGAAACCACACTGGTTGTTGAGCACATTTCTGGTTTTGTCAGTGACAAAGAGAGGAGTGGGGTAATAACCTTGGACTCTCCCTGACACTCCTATAAAATTTCATGTCACTGTGGTGGTTAATCTGACTGTGAATCTTCTTAGAAATGGATAATGTGTCTGAGCTCCATTGGAATTATGCTTCGCTCTAAAGTGGAACAATGTTTTAACACCAAATTTCTCACAAAACTTGGGCGACTGTGGCAACGGCAGGGATGGTCCACAGGAGCCGGACCATGGTCAGCTCGACAGTGTGACCGGGTAGCTGTGTGGGTAGATGTCGTGAAGGAAGGCCCGGCCACCAAACCTGGAAGTCATTGAAGCGCGCCGGGCGTCATACTGGGCGTGCTGACCGTGTGGCGACAGGTAAGCTGGCGGTTTGCGAGAGGAATGGAGCGATGACAACAATGTCTCTGGTGGGCGTGGCGAACACACAAAGCACATCCAGGTTGACGTCGGGCGAGAGGGGCAGGGAATGGCGGAGGTTGTGTCATGAGCACCGGATGAAGGGAAACACACGACGAACAGTGTATCATCGCGTAGTATTACAGAGATGTCATGGATTATGTCTGGGGGAACAGGCACAAACACCTCGAACAAGGGCACATTCAAGATGGGGGGGCGTGAGAAGGCAGGCGAAGGGGGGGAGGTCGAAGGGACCGGCGAAGGGCCCGGCAGCGAGGGCGTGATTGTAGGTAAGCTCGACGTGGGGAGCATGGGGTCACGAATGGAGCTGGAGGTCACTCGATTGAGTGTGTAAGTCCGACCTGGAGGGAGTGGTCGGAGCGTCGTGAGCCACGACAGTGAGTGGCGTGGTCGTGGCCTGAAGGGGGGTAGAAGAAGGCTCCACATGAGCAGGCTTAAGTCTGTTGATAGAGACTGTGACAGCTGAATCTTTTATCTGGATGTCATAGGTGTTGGCTGAGCGCCGGAGAACTCGGTACGGGCCGGTATATGGAGGTTGGAGGGGAGCATGGACAATGTCATCTTGGAGCATGACGTATTCGCAATTGTCCAGAGATTTCGGGACGTGAACCTTGGGGCGGGAGTGGCTGGCAGGCAGAGGGATATGGAGGCTGATGAAGCGGCATCTGACGCGGTCCATGAAGGAAGGTAAGTCAGACTGAGGGAGAGAAGCGGAAGGACTCACAAGTTCGCCAGGGAGAACAATGTTCTGGCCGTATACGAACTCGGCTATCGTGCCCTTGAGGTCTTCCTTATAGATCGCATGAATGCCGAGTAGCACAAGGGGAAGGGCCTCTGTCCATAGAGAGTCGTGGCATCGAAGAGCTGCCTTGAAAGTGCGGTGCCAGCCCTCAACTAGCTCATTACTTTGCAGGTGATATGCTGTGGAATGGATGCGCCGGATGCCGCAGATGTTACAAATCTCATTGAACAGGGCTGACTCAAATTGTCTGTCTTGGTCAGTCGTGACGATAGCTGGACATCTGAAACCCGATACCTATGATTCGACAAAAGCTCGAGCAACAGTTTATGCCGTAATATTGGGGAGGGGGCAGCCTCAACCCAGTGAGTTGTTCGGTCGATAGACTAGAGGACATAACAAAAGCTGTTAGAGGGGGAGAGAGGGCCGACAATGTCAATATGAATATGCTGGAAACGCCCAGGAGGGATCGAAAAGGCTCCATGGGGGGTGAAGTGTGCTTGTGTACTTTGCAGCATTGGCATGTGATGCAGGAGCGTGCCCATTGCTGGCAGTCATTGTTTACATTTCTCCACACAAAGCGCTCTGCAACAAGGTGGGCGGACGCACAAACATCGGGGTGGGCTAAATTATGCAGTGCGCTGAAGACAGCTCGACGGAGCATGGTTGGGATGAGGGCGCGTAATGTGCCCATACTGTCGTCGCACCAGATCTCACCAGAAATGCCAGGGAAGGTGGTGCAGACGAAGTGTAGTGAAGAGGTAGAGTCTGAAATCAGGTCTTGTGTGTCCTCGTTGGCGGGTTGGAGGTTAGGCAGTTCAGAGAGGTCCAGCAGCGAATGAATGGCGTCGACTCATGAAAGGAAATCAGCAACTACATTGTCAGCACCCTTTATGTGTCTGACATCGGTGGTGAACTGAGATATGAAGTCCATGTATCTGAAGTGGCGAGGAGGCGGGTCCGCTGGCGGGTTTGTAATGACCGCAGCCAGGGGTTTGTGGTCCGTTAAAACATAGAAAGGGTGTCCCTCAACGTCAGTCTTAAAATGCTTGATCGCTTCGTAGACTGCAAGCAACTCCCTGTCAAATGCAGATTATTTCCGTTGTGCGTTGGTGAGCCTGCACGAGAAGAACTGCAGAGGCGAGGTCTGGCCATCGACTGTCTGGCTAAGGACGGCGCCAATGGCAGTATCCCTCACGTCTGTGGTGATGAAAAGCTGCGCATTGGGATGAGGATGCGCAATGGTGCAGGCCTCGGCAAGAAGACTTTTGAGGGTGGTGAAAGAATCAGACATAGCAGGGGTTCATGGGATGGTCTGAGATCCAGAAGTGTGGGTGCCTGCCAAGGCGTCCGTCAGTGGAGCCTGAATCTCCGCAGCCCGAGGTAGATGTCGACGATAATAATTAACCATCCCCAGAAAGCGCCGGAGCTCTTTGAATGACGCAGGTCTGGGTAGGTTTAGTATTGTTTGTACTTTCTCAGGGGGAGGTGAGATGCCGCCGGCAGAGACCTGAAAACCAAGAAAAGTGACAGCGGGTTGATGTAGCTGCAATTTGTCCCATTAATAAGCAGACCTTTCAAGGATGTAGAATGATTCAGGGTGTGGTAAGATTAACATGAGACTTAGACATAATAGAATCTTAATCTGTATACTGTATTAATAATAAGCCATCACTATGCTGATTAACAATAATGGAAATTCCTGGATGGGAAAATACATAGACTAAGGGAAAGGCAACCATTCACTTTTAGTGGGCCAATGCCTGGTGCTCAGAAACACAGAACAGGAAACATTATTCACACTAGTTTTCAAGCTCTTGCTACTTTTCTAGTAAAGGTAAACACCCACACACCCACACCCATGCAGACACCCAAATACACTCCCCTGCAGTAACGACATGACTGTTCATTTAATACCAATTATTAAGAGCAGATGCAGGTGAGGAGGGGGTAGGTATGGACACACGATGCAAGCAGGAGGTGGCAGCATAGTGTGAGGTGGGTTTTTTAACAGGTTGACTCAGCGGCTGCACAAGACAAAAGGGGTTCAGAGACTAGGGCATATGAGAGACAGAGAAAGAGAGAAGGAGGGGGAAGGAAAGGAAGGTGATGAAGAGGGAGAGGGGTAGGGGGAGGAAGGGAGGGGGTAAGGGAGGGGGGAGTGTGTGTGTGAGAGAGAGAGAGAGAGAGAGAGAGAGAGATAGAGAGAGAGAGAGAGAGAGAGAGATACATGACCTGGATGGGGGAGGAATGATGTGGACAGAATAGAGAAAGGAAAAGGGAGCTTTCCACTTTTCCATTCTGTCCACATCACTCCTTCTCCATCCAGATCATGTATTGCCTTCTCTCATCACTTTTGTTCCCATTCCCCCCTCCTCCTTGTCTCAGACTTCCATCACTACCTGTCTCCAAATCTCCATTCGCCTAGGCAACTGCTTTAAGTAATCGATATTCCATGCCAGTTTCGCAGCTACTGCAGTAGATTACGTTTGGGTGCCTAAGTGGGTGTGAATGTGTTTACTTTCACAAGGAAGAGAGCAAGAGCTTGAAAGCTAATGTGAATACTATTTTCTGTTTTGTGCTTCTGTGTGCTGCACATTGGCCATCGATACTGATTAATGTTATTCACACTTATGCTATATAAATTTAATTGTGTAAATTGGCAAGAAAGCTGCTGCTTTGAAAAAACTTATGTATTAGTACCTTAAGCTTAACTTGATTACAATTGCATTATTGAAAAATTACAAATATAACACCAAGTTCCATATACAGGGTGTCCCATTTACCTTGCCCACCCTAAATAACTGTTTGTCCAGATGCAAATTACAAAATGCTTCAAGCAAATGTTCTTTAGCCGTCACGGAGACATCAATCAGCATGATTTCCTTCATTGTAGCTTTGTTTTTTACAAAGATACGAACAGCGGTATGACTTTTTAAATGGCACCTTGTATTTTTTATTTGGTAATTCATTTCCTCTCCTAAAGACCTATTCAAAAATGTATCTCTGTGTACCGTTCACTGAAACACAACGTTATTGATTACAAAACACAACATTGACTTTGAGCCCGGGGTCACAAATTCGTCCGCCTGCTGGAGTTGTCAGAAAACAAATGAAAACCAAGTAAAAAAACAACACAAATTTGACTTTGACTTTCCTGTATCATTGCCCAAGAGTAGAACATTCAAAGTGGTGACCCTGGACACCGATACACTGGTGCCCTCGTTGAATGAAAGAATTATTTACTGCTTCCAGTTTTGCCTGCTGAAGAGAATTACAAGCAAGCACGATACATTCTTGCATGTCCTCTGGAGTTGTAATATCGTGATAGACGTCTTTAATGCATCCCCAACGAAAAATGTCCAGAGGATTTAAATCAGGAGACCTAGCAGGCCAAGTAACTGTTCCACCTCAACCAATCCCTCTGGCAGGATACCTTCGGTTCAGAACACGATGTGCACGCAAGACATTATGTGCTGGACATCCATTGTATTGATACCACATAAGCATTCTAGTTCTTAGCGGCACTTCATCCAGAAGAGGAGGAAGAATTCGTCTGAAGAAGTTGGCATATGTCATGCTGTTTAGACAACCATTGATGAAATAAGGGCAAACTATTGTAGTACCAAGCATCCCACACCAGATGTTAACTCTTCATTGGCGCTGATGTTCCACCTGTCTAAGCCATCGTGGATTGTCGCTGGACCAATAATGCATGTTCCTTGTATTTACCTGTCCTTTATTTGAGAAGGAACATTCATTGGTAAATAGAACATTGGAGAAGAAGTTTGGGTTGGCAAGGATTTGCTCTGTGCCTACTGACAGAGCTGTACACGATTCTGGAAACCATACCCATGCAATCCTTGATGTAGGTGTACATGGTAAGGATGGAACAGGTGATGTGTAAAAATATGATGTACACTGGTTTTAGGAATGCCAATCTCATGTTCAAGCTGTCATGTGCTCACATGTGGATTCACAGCAACGGAAGCAAGAACAGTAACTTCGGCAACTTCGTCTGGGCGATGCTATGATGATTGCGTTGAGGTGGGTTGAAACTGAAGCATCACAACAAGATGAGAAAACATCCGTCAGGAAGGTGGTTCTTGTCAGGGTATCACTCTCTGTGCAGTTCCGCTGCCTGCGTAGCATTACGCCTACCTTCAACAACAACAACAATAAAAGAAACATTATGTTGATGCAGGACAGCCTTTACTGTATGCCTTCTCTGCACAACAGTATTTAAAAGGACTAAACTACTGTACTAAATGTACCCATACATAAGAAAACAGCATACAGCATTGCAATTACTGTTCTGCTAACTTACATTCCCCATAGATGAGTAGCATTTCTATCTCCTCTTCATTGGTGTACATTCTGCTCGCACAACTCTTCAACTGACAATGGTTGACAGAATAAGTGTGCATTCTACTTATTTTACATTTATCCTCTGACATCAGCAAATGGATGTGTTCCATTACCCCCAGTAGCTGCCCTAAGCGCTGGGTGCGTCAATGTCAGTGTTGTGTTACGTAATTAAATGTCGTGTTTCACTAAATGGTACACTGTGATACATTTTTGAATAGGTCTTTAGGAGAGGAAATGAATTACTTAGTAAAAAATACAGGGTGCCATTTAAAAAAGTCATACCTCTGTTCGTATCTTTGTAAAAAACAAAGCTATAACATAGGCAATTGTGCTGATTGGTGTCCCCCTGACAGCTAAAGAACATTTGCTTGAAACATTTTCTAATTTGCATCTGGACAAACAGTTATTTAGGGTGATCAAGATAAATGGGACACCATACATGGCAGGGGAGACCAGGGTTAGTTAGGATAAGGAGCTGGTTGTCATACAGCTTCTATTTGCTGCCACGTTGGAGGTAGAGCACTGTCATTGGGCTTGTGTGGAGTGTACGTAAAGGTGCAGCATTCACCTCAACTTCAGTCTGCTGAGAAACATCACAAAGGAAGAAACCCTCTTTCATTGTTTTTCTAATGAGTGACAAAATTTTTTTAATTGCAATTTTTTTGATTTTGTTTTGGTGAGCTTGTAAATCAAACTGAGATCCTACTGGTGGCAGTTTCCAAAAGAGTTCTTAACTGTAGTTGCATGCATATACCAAAATCTTTTATTCCTGATGTTTGGGATTAGGTGATATCCATTTCATTTTTGATATACCCATAGGGCTAACTGGCATAGCTATGACAATTTACCCCACACCTATACTAAACAAAGCTGCACTACAGTTCATTTAAAAAAAACCTGTAAAAAGTAAATAAACACACATCACCCCAGGAGAAATTTGGCCTTTCCCCAAGCAGGAAGTGAATGTCATGGAGTGATCCTTTCTGAAAATGTGCTGATTCATGGAGATAAGCTTCTCGGTCTCAAGAAAATTTATTATATTTGAAGTGAGAATATGTTCAATGATTCTGCAGCACACCGATGTTAGGAATATTGGTCTATAATATTGCGGGTGCATTCTTTTGTCCTTTTTATACACAGGAGTCACCTGTGCTTTTCTTCAGTTGCTTGTGACTTTGCACTGGGCAAGAGATTCATACTAAATGCAAGCTAAGTAAGGTGTCAATGCCACAGAGTACTCTTTGAAAACCGGAATTAGGATTCCATCCAGACCTGGTGACTTATTTGTTCTAAGTACCTTCAGTTGTTTCTCTAAACACACACTGTGATGAGATCATAAGCACTGGTGATTTGTTAATGTTTGGTAGTTGCTACCTTCATTCTTTCTATATACAGCAACTGGATTGGTGCACCATCCTTAAAAACATCCAACACACAGTCTTGGGAGGCAGCAAATAGTCCGATCTCTTAAGGATGCCAATTAATGTGGGTGGATGAGGTCCTAAGGTGGATTTCAGTCTCTCACAGTCCATAAAATAAATGTTACTGAAATCCATCAGGTGGCATATGATCCCCTATCAGGGTGGCCGCCGAAGGCTTCTGTACAGTATGTTAGTATGCCCTGTTAAGTACATGCCGAAGGCAGCAGAAGACTGCCAATCTCTTTTACACAGATTGTCAATGTACATGTGTGATTTGCAAACCACTGTGATGTGTGGCATTGTATTATGCTTTCTTCATATTCCATTTGCATATGGAGTATGGGTAGGATGATGACATAGGTACTTCTGTATGTGCTGAAATTAGGCTAATCTAGCGTTTGTAGTCTCTTTGGGAGCTTTATGTAGAGGGCTGTAGTATGTTCCTGGATTCTTCACTTAGTACTGGTTCTTAAAACTTGAGCATTATTCGAAGATCTGACTGAATATAGCACTAGCATATAACAGAAACAGCAAGATTTGTTACCATCCCGAAGATACTCTATATCTGTTGACAGCTCTGCAGCCACGATAATAAGCTATATCATTTACAATTATTTTCAATGTACAATGCTGAACGTTGGCTCCTGCACTTTTCTAGGGCTATTGCTGTATTTCTGCTGTCAGAACAATGCTAGAATAAATGCATTCATCCCTACACGTTAGCTGAGTGCTTGCAGTAGTTTGCTAACATGAACTGTTTGCACTTGTGGATACCAAACATCTGTTCCGAAGTCTCCAGCACAGACCACAGTTATGAATTTCTTGCCAAAGTGAATTTTGGTTCGCCTTTTTTGGCATAGCGCGATTGGCTTCAGAACTGTGCAACAGATTCTTCAACAAAAAATGACAAACTTTTCTCCTCAATGTCTTCAGAGGGCAACTACTGCCTACAGAACCGAAAATGTTTCTACTTCTGCGTTTCGCAAAATAAGTCTTTTCCGTTTGTAATTCACTCTCGTCGTTGTAGCGTCGTGTCATCCGTGGTTTTGAGAAAAACGAACAAAAAAATCTTTCCACATTACCGAGTCACAACAGCAACTCGCACTAAACTTATTTAACGGAAGATGCATGTTTCATATGCGTTGTGAGAACAGTAATAAGCACACGAGCTACTGTTTTAAAGCGTTTTACGCGACCTTTTGCATTGCGACAAGTCACTTCCAATTTCCGTGCGGTAGGTTGCGCAACAGGTCTTCTCTTTCGCATCTTTGTAGAAACCCACTTGGGCAATTTCTCGGTATATTCCTGTAAGATACAACATCTGAGACTTTTCTTAGTATCTGACACTCTTACGACATCTGCGTCAAATACAGACCATCCCTTATGCTAATAAGCGAGATGTTAGTGTGTCCTTGAGCCGAATGGAGATCATTGTCACATAAGCGGCAAGAGAAAGTGTTTTAGCCGGTACAAGCTACAAGGTTATCATGGTGGCGATTCCACCGAAATTCGTTTCTGCAGAGGGTCACATTCAAATTGCACGACAGTACAAGTGAATATGGCTAACGCGCTTTCATGTTACAGAATTTCTCAAATTATCAAACCTGCACCTATGAAAAAATCCAGTAGTGATACTGTCATAGTTTTATGAATTGATTACTATGGCATTTGTGGATTCTGTGAAGACTTTTAAACAGCAGATTTCGCACTCTGGCGAACATTGCGCGTTGTATGTAACTGTAACAAGAAACTGATTCAGTTTTATATACATGTATGAATTTGTTGAGAGAATAAACAGAGGTTCAGTTCCTGCATTGTCAAAAAAAAAAAAAAATCCTGTCATTGACTATGGTGACGTATAATTAGGGAATGGTATTATAATTGTCTTCACATTCGACATGAGCGTAATAGACACAATCGTCGCCTCCAATTTGTTGTGCATATCAAATTATGTTCTTTTACTATTACGCGTTTGTTATTGTCCGGTCGTAAAGCTCATTACTGTCCTTATAAACAAAACTACTGTCATAATACACTTACAAATTTTCGCTTGCAAAGTTCCGCTAAATTCAAATACAGTTGCTCGTTGATTGGACACATCAGGCGTCAAGTTTACCAGCTGATCACGGACAACATTGTCTGTGTCGGAGCTTACCAATTTTAAACGTCAAAATATAGTTTCGTACCTCAAATAGAAATCTATAATGGGAGCTTTAATATCATACAATATGTATGGATTAATGTTTATTGAGTCACGGTCACATTTCTACGAGAGGAGGCGTGTTGCCAAGTTTTCGGCATGTCGATTGAATGCAAATGTGACGTCACAGCATTATGTTCCGATATGGCGAGCGACGCTTTAAAGACGACTGTGAGTATTTTACGCTTTTTGCGGTGTAGTAAGAATGTCAGTACAGATACATGTTGTTGAGATGATAGAGCAAAGTGCAGGTTGTTGTAATGTGGATTATTTCTCACACGTAAATTAAAATTTCATTTAGAAATACTCATATAAAGCACAGTGTCCAACTTTCGTGGTGTAAAGATGAAATAACCTTGAAAGCGGTTTCATGATATTGGACAGCAGTGTTTCACAATGAAATTGTGCGTAACAGAAAAATTGTAAGCACAGAATTTATATCATATAGTGTGATAATTTGAAGTCATTAAGATTGGCCAGGTAAGAACTCTAATTTTAGAAACATCTGTCATGTCATATAGTAAGAGCAATAAAATTTTAAAGGAAGGTATTTGCTTCGCATTGTGTAAGGTAGCGATGTCGAAGGGCATATTTCAGTCATTCTAATGCTATAAAATTCAATAATTTGAGGTAGGACCAGGTGCGTGTGTGTAAAATGATTTGCACTGACAGACGTCAAAACATCCATCACGCAAAGTATGTTTTGTCAGCGCTGTGTTAGGTACACATCTAATTTACTCGGTGTCTTTTTGTATTGGTGCCTTTTATTGAAATCCTTGACGTGATTATCTTCTTTCAAAATGACTTGGAAGCCATTGTACGGTTAAGAAAGTATAAACATGACCTTACGTGACCCTCCATTGGCATAGGTAGTAAATTTTGGTCCATAAATGTCATCAGCTGAAACACTCCAGCGGAAAGTAAAAGTTTTAAAATAATGATTAATGTTACTTGACAATGTATGCAGATAGTGACATTAACGTACGCCGTCTCTTACATGGCCGCCTGTGTTTTGCGAGGAATTGCGCAATTCATTCTTACGTTCAGACCTGGTGATTTCGCACCATTATGCAGATGAAAGATATTAATAGTGATGTAACTGCAGCTCTACGAGTTATTGTGTTAGTCATTGATACAAGGAAATGACTTACTAAAATAGCATAATATTAAATTTCTCGATGTGTAGGGCATAGGAAATACCCATCGAAAACATTGACAGGATAGCCGAGATTCTACATAATAGACGAAACATTTTCATCTGACCGGTTGTAGGAACACCATATCCAGCATCAGTTCTTTCCAAGATATTGGAAAATGTTATGGACAAGATTCGTGAGAATACATTACTAAATCTTCGTAATTAAAATTGTTAGGAACGAAATAAGAGGCCTTACGCCGAAAGATAGTAAAATGAACCTAAAAACATAAAAAGCAGGAAAATCCGAAGGGAGGAAGAGGTCGAAATGTACGTCAGCTGTGAAAAATAATAATTATATAAAATTGACATACTACATCGAGCTGAAAAAGAATGAAGATAATGTAGAAATAAAAAGGGAAAGGAAAGAGAATTCGAAATCGGGTAGCGGGAAAGGAGCTGTAGTTAGTAAGAAACTCAGGCCAACATTTTAGAATACTGATTTATGCTATACTATTTATTTATACTTCCACAGTTTTATACAGTGCTGTGGGAAAAGTCTGATTATAGATAGCTATACTTATGCCCACACACACATACTAGACCAAAAATAATTGTGTTAAGTTTGTGTAAATAGAATGAATGATTTGACATCTAATTTTATCTGGACTCATATGTCAGTGCTCACACTTCAAACACAATGAAGAAGTGAGCATGACATAATTTTGAGCATGATTCATACTGTGCTGCTACAGCTGTTGGTACTTTAAGGTACAAATATACACAAATCACCACTGTTAAGAAAAAGCTTTTAACACAGTTGATTGTGCAAATTAAAGCATTTCCTTTACAGCAGCCAGAGTGTAATTTACATACCATATACATATAAAAGAAGTATATTTGGTGACCTGGGTTTCAGGAGTTCAGAATGAGCTATTCTTCACTACAATATTTGTGGTGTATAACAGTTCTCAAAATACATAGATTTGCAGATGTTCTGAAACTGATAATGCCCATGTGGAACTAAAAGCAAAGTATGGAACCAGGAAATTCCTTCCATGAGAAAGTGCTTAATAAAGGATATATAGTTATCTGTAACTATGCCACACTAGCTTGGCAGCGATTGCCCTAGGGCGAGGGGGGGGGGGGTTGCTGAAAGATCAGGAGATCTGTCGACAGTGGTTCCACGGCCGAGAAAGAGCTATGTGGAGGTACAGAAGCTGCTTCTCCCAACTTATTAGAGATGTGTGCTTTAAAAGTCAGAACTGGAGAATTTGCTGTTCATTTCTCATATATGTCTGTGAAATATTCCAATACCAAGATTAAAAAGCAGATCATTGTACTGCAGAGGAGTTGACACAATAGTTAGACACAGGCCATGCATTTGAGAGGATGGAGGATCAAATCCCTGTTCACTCAAACAGGTTTAGTTTTTTTTCTTTATTTTTCCAAATTACTAAAAGGAGATGCCTGGGTGGCTCCTTTTAAAAGGAGCCCATTCATTCCCTAAAGCAAAATTGGGGTCAGTCTGTAATGACCTTGTTGCTTGATTTAAATCCTAATCTTCCTTCCTTTTATTTCAGTGTGCCTTCTTTTCAAAAGCTTCCGAATTCTAATAAAAAAAAGAGTAATTGTCTTCTGAAATAAGGAAATTTTTTGTCCTCTGATTACCGATTTTGGTTAGCAATAATTGTCTTCAGATCTGCAGAAAAATGTGGAAAACCAATTACAACTAATGGACTTTCTACAGCTTAAAACAATAAAACATGTCATAATCAAAGTGAATGCATAGTGTTAGCTGATTATGCAGAAAATTTTACATTTGTCATTAAGGATGCTATACAAGGGTACCATTGAGTCAATGACCAGGCAACAGTGCATCCATTTATTCTCTATTTTAAAAATGAGAAAGATGAAGTATGTAATAAATTACATACTTTTGAAAAAAATTTTCCCAAGGTTGAGAAGCTGATATACGTTTCAGAAGGAAGTGGTAGTCAGGATAAGAACAAAAAGAATTTTTCAAATCTGTGCAACCACAAAGTAGACTTTGGGTTGGAGACTGAATGGCACTTTTCTTTCATCTTGCCATGATAAGATGCATGTGATGAAGTAGGAGGTACAACAAAACGCAAAGTAAAGCCAACCTACAAAGACTAACCACAAACCAAATTCTCACAGTACAGGACATGTATGTCTTTTGCAAGGATAATATTAAAGGCATTACCTATTTTCTGATCAAGAAAGAAGAAGTGGTTCTGCATGTGAAAACAACACATCAGACCAGTTTTGAAAACTGTATAGCAATAAAAGGAACAAGGCATTTCAACAAATTCCTTGGCATTGCAGAAAAATTAGTTCGATGCTATGTAACACCAGCAGCCGAAATTTATGAGGATCTTTGTGTCAGTAAAATTACATCACTGTCTTTAACATTGAATGACATGGTGGCATGTGTGTATGATGGGCGGTAGTGGCTTGCAGAGGTTGAAAGAATAAGTTTGGAAAACAGTATTGTTTTTATGCATTTTTACCACCCTGCTGGCCCAAGAACATCATTCAAGAAATCTACTAGTGACAAAGTTTGGATACCAATGAATAATGTTTTAAGGAAACTTTCAGTCCTTGAACTTATGACAGCAACTGGGAGGTCTTGTTCTATATCACAGAAGCTGTCTGAAGAAATAAGTGTTCTTAACATTCACCACCAGGTTTAGGAACAGTCGCATCTCGAAGGATGTTAATTGAAAATATTTCAGGTTTAGGAACAGTCGCATCTCGAAGGATATTAATTGAAAATATTTATTTTAAGTATGTCAAAATAATATAAATGTTAATTTCAGTGATGTTTCCACTTTTTGTATATAATTCAGTACATTACTTGAATAATAATTAATTATATCCCACCAATATCACACATGAATAGGCAACAGCCATAAGATCAGTTGCAGAGTAATGTGAATTATCTCCTCATTTTCAAAAATTCATATCTTTTGTTCACAGTCAGCTATCAATATTGAAATTTTTACAGTACTTTGCTATCATATAGATGTACAAACTGTGCAAAAATCATTTTTATATTCAGTCCCACCTGAGATAACTAACCCCAAACTTTACAAAAAATGAAAATTTTCAAATTTCAAAAATTAATAAAAAAATTAAAGAAACATTTGTAAGTGTTCTTGCTCTACATGAGGCTAGTAGTGTATGATATCTAAGTATAGGAAAAAAATAGACTCTCATAATTATTTTTGGGCCTAAAAAGCAAAGTTTTGAAAATTTGGATACCAAACTTTGGAGGTCATTTTGACTGGTTATTTTTGAATTTAGGGTATTTTGTGTAACATACAATGTTGTAGAGGACACTTTTCTAAAAACAATCATCTCAGTTGCAATGTTGTAACTTAACCCAGTGCAGAGCTATTCATATTTTTGATAACGTCTCTGAACTGAAAAATCATCGTGCGCTTACAGACGAAAATGGCCGCCATTCAGTAAAGGTGAAAGGTAAATTTTTTTAAAAAACTTGTTTTGAACTCAATTATAGGGTAATCACTTATAAAATATTTAAAAATGGTCAAGCAACCAACTTAATTTTTATTGGACCACTTCATTTGGATTGACCCCTCTGTGTAGCAATTGTGTGATGAATGAACCTACTGACAACAGATCCAGCAGCACACTTCAAAATTGCTTCCTTAAATCCTGCCAGGTGGAGATCTCAAATACTTAGGAATGGATCACTCTAGTGCTCTGCATGCAGTCTCCTTTATAAATGAGCTACGCTTTACCTAAACCAAAGTCTACCCTTCACCTTCCCCAGCTCATTCCATTTTATGTCACTTTGTAACATTATGTCCAGGTACTGAATTGACCCGAAACGTTACGTTCAGCTACTGACTCGACGTGAATGTGTCAAGCAGCACACCTCTAATAGTGTATTTGAACATTACAGGATTGTTTTTTGTACTCATTTGCGTTGACTTAAATTTTTCCACCTTTAGAGCAAGCTGCTATGCTTTCTGCCAAATAGAAATTCTCTCAAAGTCATTCTGTATCATCCTACAGTCTCTTCAAGATGACACTATCCCTTAAACCCCAGTGTTCTTAGGATGTAGCTGCAGATTGGTATTCACCCCATCCATCAGATGATTTATGTATGTAGAGAGCACTTCCCTTCGGCACTTCTAACGGTACACTCACTGTCCAGGCAACATACTGGTTTCTCTTACTTAGTCTTCGAGCCACACGCATATGGGTAGTATGTTGTAATATTGTGATCTGTTTATGCAGGGAGTAGCCAAGGAACAAAACACAGCTAAAGGAAATGCACACCGAGTTCAGGCGGAGCAGCGAGAAGCGTCGCAGTCTGACGAGGCGGAGTGTGAGGAGGGGATCCGGAAGCAGCCGGAGGGTGCCAGAGGTCCGGAGCCACCGCACCATGCCCGGCGGCCCATGAATGCATTCCTCATCTTCTGCAAGCGTCACCGCGGTGTCGTTCGTGATCGTTTTCCACACCTGGAGAACCGCTCGGTCACCAAGATACTCGGGGAGTGGTGGGCGAACCTCGAGGCTCGGGAGAAGGCCTCCTACACAGAACTAGCCAAGCAGGTTCGTCGTGGCTTGTAGCCTATTGTGTTCTGTAAAATACGACAAATTGTCTCATGTGGAGATGTCTCCACGGGCAGATCGACCTTTCAAAATAATCTGTACGAGCCCTCATTTGCAAGTAGTTAACAGAAAGTAAACTTGGAATTCCTTGTGGTTCCCTAGGACCTTGAAATTAGCCCTTATTTCAAAACAGCATGGTACCTGAGCAGTTAAGTTATTTGGCTGGTATGCAGAAGGTTGTGGTTTTGAATACCATAAATGCAATCCACTTTTTAGAAAAAGTCTCTGTCAGAATCATTGTGTTCATAATTTTTATTCAGTTAATTGGTTTAAATTTAACTTCTCAGTTTTAATCATTTGCTGCATCATTTATTCTCATTTTTTGCTTCCTTTTATTCTTTTTTCATATGGAATCTTTTTCCATGATTATTTATACTCTTATTTATCTGTCATGGTACTTGCATTTTTTGAAGTGCAAATTTATTGAATAAAAAAATAAAAGGTGAAATGATCTGTTTCTATTGGCTGTTCAGTGTGGTAAAAAAATTATTTTTGTTTAAAAGCTATTCTTTTTTTTCCTGTGGTAGTTGTCACGCAGAAATTTAAAACTTAGATTATTTGTGCACCATGGGTGAAATAGTGCAGGTTTTATATGCAAAATGAAATTTGAGTAAAATGAGTAACAGAGTGATTGCAATAAGGTGGATGAAAATATTGAATCACTAAAAGCAAGCAATTAAATCAAAGTAAATACATAAGCTTGATTAAATTCACATGGGTAAATATTCCAAGTGAACAAAAGAATAAAATGAAGTAAAAAAAGGGACCCAATAGAAAGTTACTGTGATGATTAAAAACATGCAGTAAACGATACAAATGAAAAAATTATACTTTAATTAATTGTCCAGAAATAATGATCAGTCATTTCGATAAAGGTATATAAAAAGAAAGTTGATTGTGCCCAATGGAATTTGATCCCAAAACCTGCAGCATATTTATCAAATACTTTAACAGCTAAGCTACAGTGCCATTTTCAAATGAGTGCTTTCATAATGGTTGCAGTGAATCACTGGAAATTTAATTTATATTGTAGATGACTCGCAAATGAGGGGCCACCAAGGCGTATGGCTGCAGTGCGGTGTACCTGCGATGCTAGCCTACACAATGGTTTTCCAAGGGCGACACTACCCCCCCCCCCCCCCCCTCCTACACACACACACACACACACACACACACACACACCCTCTCCCTCTCCCTCTCCCTCTCCCTCCCACCTGCCTCCTTTGCTACATCAACAAAATTTCTTTACTGTTCTGCATAAAATCAAATAAGACAGATTAATGGATGGTGTTGCATATATCCTGCATGAAGACACTTATTGCATGTTTGTACTAGGTATATTGGAGGGGTGGAGGGCAGGAGTTAATGCAGTTGTTCATGAAATTGTCAGTTTTTAAGCAGAGTGATGGTTTGAAACTCTTCCATTTATTACTGGCACACATTGTGCATTTGTGTCACGTGATTGTTGAGCAGCACTTCATGACTTGTCAACCTCCGTGATGCCGCTGGGAATATTGGGGCCCATTAGAATGCAAATATTGTTCACCCAGTGCCACTTCTTACCATACTCATGTGTCTGTTTCGTTCAGAAAGTACAAGAAAATTGTGCACCCAAGATTGGTTGTGCATAATACTTCTGTCACACAGTTTTTCTGAGCTCAGTATCTTGCTCATCATCAGGGGATGGTCACTCGGTTTTTAAGATGGGCAGATGAAAGACGTATGGATGGAACAGAGACAGGGCAGCGTGGGCTTGGTCCTAAGGCCATGTGCTAGTGTGCATCATCATCATTCATACATACATATGTACATACATGCTAGGTGTAACAGAACGATGTAGTGCACTTGTTAGCACACTGGCGTGTGATTCAGGAGGATGTAGGTGGGACAGCAAGCCGCAAAGTGAAGGTGCGGTGTGTGCTGGGTGTTTTGACATCACAATAATTACAGATGACAAAATTTATTCACAGTGTATAAATTAAAATTTACTCTCCACTCTGTTAAGCATTGAAACCCATTAACAGAAATTTAATAATGTTAAACTATCATAATGTAGCAATTTAATTGGATAGATAAAAAATCTACTCAGCAAGCAGTGGCAACACACACACACATAAGACTGTTGTAATTGGCAAGTGTTCAAAGCCAGTGGCTCCTTCTTCAGGCAGAAGGGTTGAAGGGGAAGGAAGAGGGGTGAAGGAAAAGGGCTCGAGAGGTCTAGGAAAAGGGGTAGATTTCGCGAAAGTCACCCAGAACTGCAATGAAAGATGCTCTTCCTATCTATTTTTCGTCCCCCCCCCCCCCCCCCCCCTACACCCACTCCCCTCCCACCTCTTGTTAAGTGTGATGCACTTAGCTTTTCACGCTTATCAACTCATGTGTGATGTTTAAGCAGTAATCTATGTCTGCATATTACCTTTTCTTCCACCTTTAAGTTCTTAAGATTTTCAAATCTTGTCCGATGCAGTCTCCAACAATCAGTCTTTCCTTCTCATCTTGTGCGGTAAGTCTCCCGTGACATGCAGTTCTGGGTGACTTTCCCGAAATCTACCCCTTTCCCTAGACCTCTCCAATCCTTTTCCTTCACCCCTCTTCCTTCCCTTTCGACCCTTCTGCCTGAAGGAGGAGCCACTGGCTCCGAAAGCTTGCCAATTACATGTGTGTTCTGCCGCCGCTTGGTGAGTAGTTTTTTTATCTACCCAATTAAACAATTTTGTCAGTAATTGATTGTTTTTGTTGTTATAAACAACTGTGTTGATAGTTCAAAATAGATCATGTCATACAATAATCAATTTATCTTTCTTTCTCAACAGAGCTGTTTAATCAGTTCAATTAACAACAAGTAAATGTGCCAAATAGTGGATTATGCTCCACTTGCATGGAGCGTTCTAAGAAACACGTGTACATTAATCCGGTCATACTGCTAACCTGCCTTCAGAGTACATAAGAGAAATGCGTACACAAGTACATCAGTAACATGAATCAATAGTAGCAAAATATTTTCCTTCATGATGTGAACCACAGTTTGCTTTGTTCGCACAATTTTTTTTTTTTGTTAACCCAATCAAACGGCCATGAGAGGTAACATTAAAGTATAATAATAGGATTCACACAATTACTAAATGTGTTTAGTTCTGTACAACTATTATTTGCCCAACAGTCATCATAATTCAGAAGTAACTAAACTCTTTATTGGAAGGCTTAGTTCTAAATGTGCCCCTCAACAGTCACAATAAACGACTACTTCCAACAGGAGAGAACCTGTTACACCTGACAGCAACATATACATAAGTCTCCTAATGTTAATGTGCCTCAGAACAGGTTAACAATAATTTCCTTCGTCCATCAGGGTAGAACCTGTTACACATCAGTCACAAATTCATAAAAAAATCCTTTAATCTTAATGTGCCACAGGATAGGTTCACGGAACCAATAACCTGTTATGCAGCACAATCAGATGGAATCAAATTAAGCTCAACTGGAATTGTTAGGCAGAAACAGTTTGACACTGTGACCTTCAATAAACAAATATCTGAATATCTGCACAAGTGTCTACCAGGAGGCAGTTCCGACTCACAGCTGCGCCAAACACCTTGGCTTAATCAGATTGAATAATTCAGTGCAACACTGTCTAACATAACCTGTCATTGCTAAGTGCATTGCTTCAACAAAATACCTATAGTACTTTGAGATGGCAGACAGCCACTGATTTGTCAGACTTAGTATTCTCGCTAGTGAAATTCACCACTATCCACTAGCTACCCCCTCCCACCCCCACCCCCTTCACTTCTCGCTTCTGTCCACACTCAGTAACGCAAACAGTGGACGGCAGCTTGCCACAGCCTCATGCTCTCCTCGGTCCAAGAGCATCGCATCAGCAAGGGGGAAACTTGGTCGGCGTGCCGGAAGCCAAGCACACTCGCTCCTAATTTGGTTCCACACTACACCGTGTTACTTACTTTCGCTCACTTTGGCGACTGCTTTCTTTCTTCTCTATGGACACTTGCATTTCTCCAGCTGCAGCTATCTCTAGGGGCACTGCCCAAGATTTCTCTGGGTCAGAAAGGGTCCTGCTTGTCACCAGCAATGCGTGCAGATCTCACAGGAATCGACAGCTGCTGCAATACACTCGGTACATTTCTGCTCTCGCGTGACAATCCAGATGTAGTTTTTATGCAATTTTTGTAAGCCACTTCAGGCAAATGCTGGTGATGGTTCCTTCTGCGTACCTGTCCTCTTCTTGTTAAATACACCTGGGAATGTGTATGACTTCTGTTTTTCTTTCTATTAAGTTGACAAATTTTGTATCATTGTACGACTAAATTACTAATACTGTAGTGAATGATAAAAAAAATTTAAAAAAATGCATGATCACTGTTTCAGTATAAAGAGGCATTTCTACAAGCGAATCCAGACTTCAAGTGGTACAAGTTGCCCGCTCCGCCACTGCGCACCCTGGTGACGAGACCGTCCAACCAGACAAGACCCCTAAAACTGGAGTGTGACACGGCGTGCGGTGGTCCCATTACTCCTGGAAAGCTGGCAGGTAGGGTACAGTAGTCTCTCTTGTCACTGCCGATTTTAATTATCTGTCTATGAACCTGTTTATTAGAACACAACCAGTTTTGTGATATCAATCGCATCACAAGGTGTACATACACACTGTGTGTTGCAGGTAACAGAATTTTGTTAGGAGAAGGCTGAGTCCACCTCTTTCTCACACAATTGGCTTATTGTTTTGGGTGTGTACACTTGACAATGCAATTTCATTTGCGGAACTGGTCTTGTTTCTATAAAGTAAGGTTCATATGCAGCTGGAAGCAGTTTGTGTGTCATACATGGTGCGACAATAAAGTAATGAGACTGATTTTCTTTGCAAGATGTGGCAACCCTGCAGGCTTGCGTAGGCACAATATCTTTGACCTTGGTCTATAAGCTGCTTCTAGTCCAAGCAGCGCATCGATGCAACTGCTCAATTGTGAGTTGTGCTGTAATAAGTTAACACGTGTTTGTGTCTCTTGTCACAGAAATGGAACCGCATAATATTGCACAACGGTATGCCATTTCTTTTTGCGTTAAACTGGGTGAAAATGCGACGACAACTTACGATAAGCTTCAGAAGGCTTTTGGAGAGGAAGTTATGTCAAGAGCTAAAGTTTTTCGTTGGCATTAAATGTTTAGTGAAGGCAGAACGAATATTGAAGATGAAGACCGCAGTGGACGACCATCAACCTCACGGACGGATGTCAACTTGGCCAGGGTGCGTTAACTTGTACGATCTGATTGAAGATTATCCGTGAAAATGATTGCAGAAGAACTGAACATCAATCGAGAAATGGTTCGTCTAGTAATAACTGAAGATCTTGGTATGAGAAAGATTTGTGCAAAAATGGTCCCCAAAAATCTCACACCACAACAGCGAGAAACACGGAAAAATGTGGCAGCCAATCTGTTAGAACAAACGGAAATCAATCCAGAATTGTTGAGTTGTGTTATCACTTGTGATGAAAGTTGGTTTTTCAGTACGATCCAGAGACAAAACGCCAAAGTTTACAATGGGGCTCAAAGGGATCACCCTGACCAAAAAAGGCTTGCATGTCAAAATCAAAAGTGAAATGCATGCTTGTGTGCTTCTTTGATTTCAAGGGAATTGTTCATAAAGAGTGGGTGCCTCCTGGACAAACAGTTAACCAATATTACTATAAAGAAATTTTAGAAAGACTTTGTAAAAGAGTTCTTTGTGTCCGTGCCAACATTGCTGATATTTGGATTCTGCATCATGATAATGTGCCATGCCATACTGCTCTGTCAGTACAGCAATTTTTATCCTCAAAACAAATTTCAGTACTACCACAGCCACCTTATTCACCAGATATCGCCCCATGCAATTTTTTTCTATTTCCAAGAGTCAAAATGGTGGTCAAAGGACACCATTTTCAAACAACACAAAGCTGTGACAAGGGTCTTGGAGGATATTACAGAAGACGAGTTCCAGAAATGTTACCGTCAATGGCAGAGGCACTGGAAAAAGTGTGTGCAATCAGAAGGGAACTACTTCGAAGGAGAAAACACTAAACTTGACTAAAACGGTAAGCATCATCACCCCCCCCTCCCCCCCCCCCCCCCCCCCCCCCCCCCCGTCTCCCCACATCAATCTCATTACTTTGTCACACCTCGTATATGGACTACTTCAGCTGTGGTTGCCCACAGCACAAAACTATTTGTTTAATTATCTACAGAGGCATCATGTTAAGTTCTTGTTGTACGAGTGACTTTCTCATCTCGGGCTACTATTCGCGGCAGATGAATCTGTTGCAGTGCTCTGGCATGTTATTGCTGTACTGGGACTTGGTTGTCAAGAGTGACCATTTGTGTTTGCCCGTGGCGGTGCCAAGATCACTGCCCCTGTGTAGTTTTGTGCTAACATTTTTCCTGAAGGTTGATACATTTTGGCTGTCTATCAAATGGAAAGGAATGTTGTCTTTACCTTCAAATGGAGGTGTATTCACACTACACAAACCTCAAAATAATAAGTGTCTGTTGTTCCATCATCTTTAGGCATGCATTTGGGACTGGTGTTGTTTTGGTTGATAACTCTATAGATATTGTCAGTGTGAGTTGGTAACTGATTTAAAACCACTTGATGCAATGACATACAGGGTGAGTGTTCCCCGATAACAAAGTTGTATTTATAGAGGATTATGATATGTATATATACTGAAACTTACTGGCAGATTAAAACTGTGTGCCGGACCGACACTCGAACTCGGGACCTTTGCCTTTCGCGGGCAAGTGCTCTACCACTGAGCTAGCCAAGCACGAGTCACGCCCTGTCCTCACAGCTTTACTTCCACTAGTACCTCGTCTTCTACCTTCCAAACTTCACAGAAGCTCTCCTGCGAACCTTGCAGAACTAGCACTCCTGAAAGAAAGGATATTGCTGTTTGTTGCAAATTGTGGTTCAGTATCCCTGCCATCAGAAGTCATCGTAGAGGCAGCCAGGTTGGTGTGGATAGTGCAGAGGCCTGCCATAGAGGGCGCACGTGATGCATAGTGTGGGCAGACTCATTGGCAGAGGTGTTTACATCCGGGTGGCAGAGTTCAACCACTGTGGATCTCCCCTTGCACATAGCGTTGTGTGTTGTTGCAGATTGTTTAGCCATTAGCCATCTTCACCCGTCATGTGCTGTGTTGTTCCTGTGCTCGTCTCTACATGGGTTCGTACTCTGTGCTTCCCATAGATTGGGTCGCAAGGTGAGTTTGTTTTCCTCTCGTGGGTTTCTATTCACCAGCTATTATTGAGCCTCTCTACAGAGTCTAGTATTCATGCCATGAGTTCACACACCAGGACATGTTAAACTGAGCATTTCATCCTTAACAGAACCCCATAAAACAAGTCAAGAATGGTTCTCTCTGGTGAACGTGGTGGCCACGTGTTGGAATGTATCTATCACTGCATCTGTCCAGCAAGGTTTTATCCAATAACTGGTGAATAAATGATTTGCATTGTGGTGATGCTTCCTCTTGTTGAATCACTGCCCACGATTGAAATTCGACTGTCAGTAGCATCAGACCATGTAACTGTATCTAGAGTGGTTCCTTGGAAATAAATTTTTGTAATTAGGGAAATGTCCTTATGCTCACCGTGTTCTGTGGAATATTTGCATTTGTGTCAGTGATATGACAGTTGGAACATGAGAGATGGTCTTAGATAAAACTTCGTACATCTAAGAATAAAACATAGCAAGTGGCTAGTCAGCAAATTCACAGTGGTAATAAATTGTGGTTATTTATTAAACTGGATGCTATGTGTTGGAAGACTGGACAATGAAGACTCAGAACAATAATTACTCTGGGAGTCTAGACATGAAATGAGTGATTTCCTTGTCGAGCTGAAAACACTGTTCTTGGTTGAGCAGGCTGCTCGGTAGTTGCTTTTCCACAACTTCTTTGACCACTGTATCCTAAGGGGCTGAGGCTGTGGGCAGTTTCTCTGTTTTCCTGTAATTCATGGTGTGACCAGAGGAAATACGACTTTGTTCGGCCATTGTAGCTTTGTTGGGCATGTGTATTGTTTTCCTATGTATATTTTGTTATCTCTTAACTTTACTTCCTTCTTAGTGCATTTTGGACTGTTTCATGAGGATTGGAAGCAGGTGTGTCAGTTATTGTGCTATTCAAGTAGCAAGTTGGGCAAGAAGTTGACAGTTATGTCATTGGCTTTCATTCACCATCAGACACAAGTAGCTGAAGTGGTAAACTTTATAAACATTTTCATCCTTGTCTGATACTGAAGAAAGCATGTGTGGATTTTTAATTTGTTTCTGAAAATAAAGAAAACAGCAAAGGAGAAAGATTTGCATGTTAAAATAACTGATGATACATTTATTTTCAGACTGGTTAGTTTTGAGGAAAGCCTGCATTGCGAAATATTCCTCAGTTACTTGAGGTTTGGTTTTCTGTAAGTCAGATATTTCTTTGTGATGAACCCAGGATGTCAGTGGCGGAACTCCAAAATAAGTCACTGCTGATGTGTTAATATCATCGTGGAGTTTACACGAGGTTTTTGAGAACACTAACTGAAAAAATTGGTACATGAAAATTACTTTCAGTCAGTGTCAATGTTACATTCTGTTTTGTCTGTTCTTTGGAAACCTCCACCAAACCACTTGAGAGTGACCAGCAGCCACTGTCCAAACTTCACAGGTGAGTGACACCGGGTCCACACCATTTCCCTGTTACTCAGAGAAAACTCACGACTCTTAATACAGCAGAATAAATATCGATAATAATGTATTGTGGGTCTGGAGATGAAATGGTGTCCATCAGCAGAAGGAAGTGCTAAATCTAAGTTTAGTTAAGATTGGAATTATGATCTTACCAGCTATATTTTCAAATACACAACCTTCTAGTAACTTCTAGCTACATATGGACAGCTAGAATTCACTTCTATATGAATTATTGTCTTTCTGTATTTATAACCTTGTCTTTGAAATTAACTGAATATATTACTTAAAATTCATAAAAAAAATCACTCTTGTTACTTAGCACTTCTTTCGCCTACCCTGTTGGTTACTTCTCAGTTTAATAGAACACTCAGCTGAAGTGCACATGATGTCATTGGCTCTTGCTTTGCACGATGATGAAAATTTGTTGACATTGGTCGTAGCCAATCAGGTAATAGAATATGTTAGGCGGTGAGAATCGCGGAATGTAAAGATTTCTTTACGCAGAAGAAACTAGTTGATTAAACAACAGAAACTCCTGGTAGGAATATCGGCAATGTAGGGAAAGGCAGATTGCTGCTCACCGTAAACAAGGCACGTCTAGTTTCAGATATGTACAATTAAGAGACACTTTTAATTGTGCCTGTCTGCAACTAAACCAATTGATTACTTTTGTTTCTGGTATAGAGTGTGCCAGCGCAACTTTCACTGATCTGGTTATTATGAGTTTGGAGGTTGGCTACTGTCTTTCATATTTATTTGATGAATGGATGATGCTGATTGGTTTGTGAGGTGCTCAACTGCGCAGGCATCAGTGCCCGTACAAAGTCCCAATTTTTACACAGTCCAATCTAGCCACTGTCACAGGTGGTGGTGGTGGTGGTGGTGGTGGTGACAGCACAGACATCCAGTCCTCAGGCAGAGAAAATCCCTTGATGAATGGAAAAAAAACTATACATGTTGACTGACTAACTGACCTGCAATGAAGTCGTAGGCCTACGTTAGTTTGGAATGTGACAATTTGATTGTGATTGGTGAAGGCAATCTATGTGAATGGAAGAAAACTAGATGTGCTGACAAAGTTGCCTGTAAGGCACCCTGAGACCTAGCCTGGGTTAGGGTAAAATTTGACGGTTTGGTTGCGAGTTTACAAAGCCAATGAAAATAAATGGAAGAACACTAGATATGCTGACAGACTGGTCTGTAGCATAGCCGAGGGCTAGGTTAAGTTGGAATGTGGCAGTTTGCAGCTCAGTCAGCATTTCAACTCAAAAATAGGATTGCCATAACTGGTTGATTTGTAGTGCAATCTGAGATATACATTTACCACTGCAGTAACCTACTTGTATGCCTCCTTTTTGATTTTGGCAAAAATTGTGATGGTGTCATTAAATTTCAACCTAATAGAACAAAATACCAGCTAAATTTATTTATGAACTATAGAAAATTATGAGTGAGCATTCGAATTCCCCACTGACAACTGACTTGTTGTCTATTCTGTTCAGTGCTTACCATTTGTTGCAGAAGTCACTACCCCCCATCAGTGTGCAGTACAGCTCCTGCAGACGCTATGAGTCCTATTTTTACCAACCAACCTAAAAAGAAGATTTTTGCCTGATTGTAATTGTTCATCAAGGATAAATCCCCTATAATTAAAACTGTGCTAAAAATTTGCTTGAAAGCATAACTCTTCTGATGGCTTTCGGCCTGTTCTTAGACAGACATAGCAGCTGCATCTGGTTTCCGCTCTGTTTTGAGATGCTACTTTTCTCAAAGATGCTATTTGTCATTATCCTACTTTAATGTGCTTCGTGGTTTTGTTCACCATTTGCATAGGTTTATTTGCATTTTTATAATTTTTGTTAGATTACTGTTTCTGTAATGTCATTTCAATTTCAGGTGTTTTTTGTGGTTGGCACCACTTCTTGTGTGAACACCTCATTGGTGTAAGTTTCCTGCTAGCTTGTCCGCTCTGTCATGCCAGTTGTGTGTATGTGTGTATGATGCACATCTAACTTAGATTTTACTTGGAACAATTTACTGTTAAGTCATATGGCTATGCCACAGCATTTATGTGGATTATTTTATTGTTTACTAAACCCTATGACTTCGTTTCTGTATATTTACACTGTATGTAATTTTTATGTTTATTTTTGCTGCACATTATGTCTTCCATGTACTGCTTGCAATGTATCCTATTTTTAGGAAGAAGACAGGTTTATATCTGTCAAAACCTAGGTAAGTTTTGAATAAACTTTAAATGTGCATCTGGTTGCCTGTATGGTTCCCATTGTATCTAGTATCATAAAATGAAACAGTCTGGACCTTCTAAATTTTTAAATTTGTATTTTTGAGAGTTTCCACAGTGATGTCACTAACTTGTCCAGCAACGTAAGTGCACTCATTTTGCAAGTAAACTACGCAGGTAACCTTTGATGTACTTCTTAAGAATAAAATGTTAGGTCGAATTAATGATTTTAAAAATATGTAGTGTCTGTAGAAGTATGTGAAAACAATGACTTATCTGAATAAAAAGCACAACAGATGTATTAGGTTGGTGCCTAACTTCATAGTGTTTTTCCTTAAATTTAATAAACACATAAATACATATTAACAGAGACTTTAGTCATCAATAATATAGTCTCCTGCACTATTTACAACAGTCTGCCAATGCTGGGATAACCTTTTTATTCCACGGCTGTAGAAATCACGTGGTTTTGAGGTGAAGAACTTGCTGAGCCATGTTTGGAGTGCATTTTCATCTGGAAAGGAAGTTCCTCGAAAGTTATTTGACAGAGAACAGAAAAGGTGAATATCTGATGGTGCAAGATCAGGTGAATAAGGTGGTTGCGGAATGGCTTCCCAACCCATCTCCTGTAAAGTGTTTTTTGCAGTCTAGCAGAATCGGGTTGGGTGTTACCGTGGAGTAGCATCACTTCATGCGGTCTTCCTCATCATCGTTCTTGGTTTCCATCTGCAAAGCATCTCAGTTGTTGACAGTAGATGTCAGCAGTGATGGTTACACCTCAGGGAAGCAATTCATAGTACACCACACCATTGCTGATCCGCCAGATGCGTAGCATTATCTTTTGTGGATGCGCACAGGTGTTTGTACAAGAAGTTGCTGCTTTGTTTGGGCTCAACCATTCCTTTCCTTTCATTATGTTAGCATAAGGACACCATTTCCTGTCACCAGTAATGATAAAGGATAAGAGTGGTTGGTGTTGTTCACAAGCCAATTGATGATGAGCAAGCAGGGATGCACATACAGCCACCTACTGATTTTTGTGATTTTGGCATAGATCAAGTGGTACCCATACACCTGATTTTTTTAACCTTACGCAATGCATGTAAATGTCTCACGAAGGTACATTGATCACACTTCTTCACTTTTCCCAGTTGTCATATACACTGATGTTGATTATTGTGGATTAATGCGTTAAGTGATCTTCATCAAACCCCAAAGTGCTTCCTGAATGTGGAATCACTAATATCAAAGCCCGAAAACTATTTTCTTGCCGTGCTCTGTCCAGTGGCATTATCCTCGTACGCAGGGCAAATCTTTCTTGTTGCCTCCGCTGCTGTCACCCTCTATTGAACTCAGACAGAAGAATGTCAGATTTCTCCACTTGTCACTCCATTTTCGAGCATCCATAGCTCCACTCACTACCTCCAAATGACAAAATGTAAACTCAAATAGTAACTGTGAACTGCAAATAAAAATGACGTTGGTAAATAAACCCGTAGCAGCTGGAATACCAACATCCAAAATGAAAACACTATGAACTCTTCAACTGGATAACAAGTATACCATAAAAGTAATGAGTGGGTGCCATATCTAGTATCTAACAGACATTTTACAGGTGCCCGATTTAAATGCTGTGACGATGCTTGCAGACGAGACGCAGATGGGGAGCTTGAGCAGCCTGCTGGCGTCACTGCCGCCCCCCGGCCCTGCCCCCTTGACGCCGCCCCCGGTCCCTCCGGCTACTGGACCACCAAAACCGCCGAAGAAGCGCTACTTGCAGGAGCTGGGAGCTGGGGAGGCACAGCACGTTCTGCCGATGCCTCCAGTTTACCGCCTCAGGATGGCGGCGTCTGAGGTCAGACGGTTTGATTTTTGACAGTGTAGTTCGTTACCCCTACTGTATACAGTGTGACATGAAAAGGACTTTTTAACATTGGAGTACTGTAGAAGGTAATTGAGATAACTTGCAGAATCGATAGATGTGGCAGTTTGGAGCAAACAGGCTCAAGTTTCACATCATTTGGTTCAATGTGACTATCATTTGTGAAGTGGCAAATGTCCCACCGGTTCCCGGGTTCGATTCCCGGCGGGGTCAGGGATTTTCTCTGCCTCGTGATGGCTGGGTGTTGTGTGCTGTCCTTAGGTTAGTTAGGTTTAAGTAGTTCTAAGTTCTAGGGGACTGATGACCATAGATGTTAAGACCCATAGTGCTCAGAGCCATTTTTGAACGTCCCACCGGTAATCAATTTTTTCCACGCTCGTTGCAGTAGATTGGGCATAATTTGAGTATCAGCTGCATAGATTCAGTTTTTCAGGCCAAGTAAATTGTTTGGAGGCGAGGAAGTTACACGTGGTGTTTCACGAAAATCCAGAAAAAGAAACCCAGTTGCGGAAGTCAAGTATGAGGAGTGAGGTGGGCAAATGATTAGCCTTTCACGGCGAATCCACCTACATGGGAAATGGTTGAGTAAACCTAGAACTTACATGAGAAAATGGGGTGATGCACCATCTTGCTGGTAGTAATTCGTACAATTTCGGTCATCTTCATCGATCTGTGGAATTAAAACATTTTCAAGCATATCCAGATACACAATACCAGTGACAGTTTTCTCCATGAAGAAGAAAGGACAGTACACTTTCAATTTGGTTGGTAGGTTGGTTTTTAGGGAAGGAGACCAGACAGCGTGGTCATCGGTCTCATCGGATTAGGGAAGGATGGGGAAGGAAGTCGGCCGTGCCCTTTCAGAGGAACCATCCCGGCATTTGCCTGGAGTGATTTAGGGAAATCACGGAAAACTAAATCAGGATGGCCGGATGCGGGATTGAACCGTCATCCTCCCGAATGCGAGTCCAGTGTCTTACCACTGCGCCACCTCGCTCGGTACTTTCAATTTGCAAAGGGCACAAAACACATTAACTTTGGGTCTGTATTGAGTGTGTTTCAGGGCTGCTTGTGGATTTTTTGCTGCCCCATATTTTGCATTTGTGGGTGTTCACCTTGCCATTGATATGAAATGTTACTCATTGCTGAAGATAATTGTGTTCAAGAATGTCTCACCATCTTCTATCCAATGTAATGTTTCTGCACATAATTTCCTGTGAGAACCTTATCTGCATCAACTGAAGCAAAGATTATGAGAGATGGAGCATTTCATATATAAAAGACGTCAATCATAAAAGTACAAGCTGTAATTTGTGTTGGTGGGTAGAAAATGTAACATTTTGTAGAGCATCACGGTCCCAGGAACTGATTTTGGCTCTAAGTGGAGGTACAACATGAATTATACCTCTGTCTGGTTGGCTTCGAGGCAGTGAGTTCATTGGAGACCATTGTATGCAATACCTGGAGAAGAAAGCTACGTCAGTATGAATGCATGCTTTTGCAGTTGATATCCATCAATAAAATATTCTTGGGTTTCAAGCCATGTCAAGTGATTAACTGTCCATGGGCTTTCGGCGGAGATCTCCTCTGCCATTGTCAAGTGGTTGACTGTCATCTAAATGCTGCTGCAGTGCTTATATAGCTCCATCGCTGTCAGTTACCTCACTGGTGCCTAGCCTGCGCCACATATATGGCAATGTTTTGGTGGTGCAACCATTGCATCCCCTTCAGCTCCCCGCGGAGGGCGCAGTTGTCACGCCACCAAAACATTGCCACATGTGGCACGGGACTAGGCACCAATGACGTCACTAATGGCAGCACAGCTGTATAAGTGTGCCAGTGGCATTCAGTTAACCATTTGACAGTGGCAGAGGAGATCTCTGCCGAAAGCACGTGGACAGTTAACCACTTGGTGCGGCTTGAAACCCGAGAATATTTTATTAGGTATGTCAGTGATTAAAATAATGTATACAAAATGGAGTGGGCAATTTTACTAAAAACTTGAACACATTGCATGTTCAGAAGGCAATTAGTCCACTGACAAGTTACAATTCACAATATTACAATTTTTGTTTCAATATGACACACGCTGCTGATTGAAGCACTGAAATATGTTTCAAGATTTTTCATCATAACTACATGACATTTGGTTTCTTGTTGTCGTTTACTGAAAACTCATAACTAGTTTTGAGTGGATAATCCTTCATCATAAGATGATTGAAACATGCATTTTTGTTGAAATTTGTCCAGTCGCTTGTCGAACTAAACTGCCTCAGTAAGTAAATGTTAACAAGAAAGACAGCTGTAAAAGAGGCCGCAGTGAAGCTTGTCATAGTGCTGTTCCACTTAAACCATTGATGTTGCTCTCCCATTTTTTTATGTAGATTGTGTTGGCACTATTTTGCAGCACAGATCGAGATCAAGGATAGATTCGAAGGTGATAGTTTGGTTGCAAAGTGACAATGTCATTGTTCGGTGTAATGGTGCAGCCATATAAGAGGGTCGTCCAGAAAGTAAAGAACACTTTGGCATAATTAAATGAAAGATATCAACACACAATTTTGTAAAAAATGTTACAGTACCTTACTCTGTTTTCAAGATAATCGCTATAGCTGTGAAGGCACTTACTGCAATGTGGGGCTGATTTTTTTCGTTCCTATGATGTACTGTTTTTCTGCAAAGATTTGAGCCATGATGTCGCTGCTTGTTTAAGATCGTCATTGTTTGCAGACTGTTTTCCACTCAATAATTGGGAATAAGTGAAAATCAATTGGTGCCAACTCTGAGCTCTAGGCAGTGTGTCCAAAAACTTCCCTCTAATAAATTGAAGTCTTTGGTGTGTTCATGCTGATGGATGAGAGCATGCATTGTCATGAATCAAAAACACCATTGCTGACAACATTCCATATCTCTTGTATGGGGTGGCACTTCAAAACTGTTGAAGAGTTTCACGATGGGCTTCTGAATTGTTTGTTTTTCCTGTAGGTGAACTCCACATGGATCAAACCCTTTAGGTCCAGAAAAACTCTTTTTCTGGAGTTGAGATTTGGTCTCTCTCTCTCTCTCTCTCTCTCTCTGTTCCATAGATAGACGGTTGTTCTCCGGATCCACATCTGAAACCCAAGTTCCATTTCTCATTACGATGCGGATGAAAAATTCATCAGCAGCATTCTCATATTTGGACAAAAATTGAGGAGCAGCCCCCATCCACTTCATTTTACAGGCATCTGTCATAGTGTTAGCCGTCTGCCAATAACACACTTTTTTGTAGCCAAGGTGCTCAGTCACTATTTCAGGTAGGAATGAAGGTGAAATTTGTAGAAAAGATTAATGTAATATGCTTCTCTGCTTTCAGAGGCTTCTGGCTGCTCCGTAGATGGGGGACTTTGCCTGCCTATCTTCCTCTGTCTCCCTTTCTTCTTTTTGTCCCTTTCTTCTTTTTGTCCCTTTCTTCTTTTTGTCCCTTATTTTGCCTTTGTTGTCCTGGGTTTTTCTTCTCCTGGGGTTTGTATGTTAGCAGACGTGCCAACTTTTCTGATTTAAGTGGGAGACTCCAGATTTTTCCTTCTTCCTCCAGATCTCCCGACAGTGAAGACCGATCTCCCAATTTTCAGAGCAGTTTCAATACTTCCCTTATTACTGTATTTACTCGAATCTAAGCCGCACCTGAAAAATGAGACTCGAAATCAAGGAAAAAAAAAATTTCCCGAATGTAAGCTGCACCTGAAATTTGAGACTCTAAATTCAAGGGGAGAGAAAAGTTATAGGCCGCACCTCCAGATTGAAACACAGTTGGTCCATTGTAATATGAGACACATTTTAGGTAGAATAAATGACGATACAGCTGCAGTAGTTCGGTTCGGGTCGTAAGCTTAGCAGCTAAGCTTTACCAGGTAGCCATTGCTATGTGTCAGGCGTGCTTTGTCTGGTTTGAATCGGTTGCTTATTTTTCTTTGATCTGATAAGTGCCGTTCTCTTTGTTATAGGTGTTTACGTCACTCTAGGCTGAAAATGCATTATTGTACTGTGTCATGCATTGTTTGCCGCATTCTGATAAGTGTTTACGACCTGTCGCCGCTCGCGGCATGGCTTGGTTATGTGCGCGCTACCGCCGCTTACAATAAAATAAAAAGAGAGGAATTGTCTCATTAGTGAAAAATGACAAGAGACTGCTATTTGTTGTTACTTACACTGCTGCTTTCTTTGATAATGATCAACAAGAACCAAATGATAGACTGCGTATGATAGATGTTCTGAACGAGAGTTTAGCTAAAAATTTTCTCCGTTTGAAAATCTTAGCAGACGCCTCTTTTGTACATTACATTCTGCATGGAAATTAGAGTCATCTTAGATTTAAAAATGTAGTCAATTGCCGTGCTTCATTTCTGATTGTATCACTATTAGGCATAAGAATAATACGAATATAAACATGACATGATTGTATATTCTTCCGCATTTGCTGCTGTCTCACACTAGTTTCTTAGGTTATTACGCAGACAGGATTTAAGTGAGATAGCAGCAAACTCGAAAGAATACATGGCAAAATGTTTATATTCGTATTATTCTTACATTGAAGAGAATGCTGCATGTGATTCACAATTCATAAAAGATCCTATTAGCAACCATCTCTTCTCACAGGTAGGAAAAAATTCAGAACGTAGAGTTGGCCATATTGACAAACATCCCAAATAGTCATGCCAGTCGGATTTTTGTAGTACATTGAAATGCTGCTACATTCGAAGATGAACAACACTGAATTTGTATTTACTTCGTTGGATAATGTATGAAACTGCAGTGGTCGAAACTCGGGGCGGAGAAAAAAGCTCGTCTTACACCTTTTTTTTTTTTGCCTGTGTAGCGCTACATATATTCGACGGCAGAAGATAGTTGTGGCGGCACCTACCAACATTTTTCAGAACTTACGCTTACTTTGCACTCGATTCTAAGCCGCAGGCGGTTTTTTGGATTACAAAAACCGGAAAAAAAGTGCGGCTTAGATTCGAGTAAATACGGTATTTGAAAATCCTGCTCCTTTAATATATTGATGGATGACAAGGTATGGCTACTACTTGTCTATGTTAACTTGGTAGATTGGTGCGGTGGCTGTCGGGAGCGGCAGTACGCGTAGCTCGCGCTTTGTATCTACAAGGAAGTAAGGAACTTATCGTTGGCAGTGTTCAGAGACAAATGAATGTCTTTCAACTAGTGCCAATTTCCTCCACTTCTGGTAGCACCAGCACAATCATAACATTATCGTGGACAAGGAGTAGTCGATAGTTGTTCCAAGCGAAGTGATTAGCACTGTTGTGTCTAAAAGGCAGTGTTTCCAAGTTAGGCGGTTTCCCTCTAAATTTATGGGGAATTAAGCTGCCTAGGGGGAAGTTAGATAAATGTTTCAGGGGGAAAAATATTTAGGATTACTACCCCCCCCCCCCCCCCCCCTCCCTGCCCCTCCGCTCGAAAATTTCATTCTTGACTCCCTTTTACCGTCCCACTACCCTGCTTGCTTACCCGACGGTGTGATAAATTATTTAGGGGAATTTGAAGTGCAATATAGGGGGAAACGGTGCGCGAGGGTTGGCATCACTGCTACAAGACCATTGTCTAGAACGTAGGATCATTGTGTTCTCAGTTCTGTTGCGCGATTTGTGTACTCAGTAGTAGTTGTTGGCTGCGTATCTTGGAGGTGTTGATTATTTTTTGTGCAGAATGGCGAAGAAATATGATGCAGTGTTCAGAAACGTGTATAAGGAAGAGTTTCTGTGTTTAAGTGAATCGAGGAAGGGACAAACTTGCGCATTTTGTAGTGTATGCAGATGTGACTTTTCAGCAGCTCATGGTGGGAAATGCGGCATTCTTAAACATATGCAAACTAAAAAACACCAGGAGAGTGTCCATTATGTAGAACGGAACCAGAAACTTAACTTCTCGTGTAAACCCCAAAATGTAGATTCTGTGACGAATGTAGAGGCTTTATTTACCGCATTTATTGTAGAGCATAACTTGCCTATAAACTGTGTTAACCACGCTGGGCATTTGTTTCGCAAAATTTTTCCCGATTCTGAAATTGCGAAATGATATGGGTGCTCCAGAACAAAAATGACCGCTACCCTTACGGAAATGTGCATGGAAGAAAAAGCGAAAGTTATTACGCACTGGCAGTAGAGTCCATTCGCTATTGCTACCGATGGTAGTAATAAAACGGACTTCAAGTTATATCCTATTATCGTATTGTTCTTCAACCCTGAATTCGTGAAATTCAAAATTGCCTACTCTCTGTGCCTAATTTAAAAGGGGATGTCACTGGAGCTAATATTGCTGATCTTCTACTTTCAACGTTACAGGAATTCCGTATTCCATTAAAAACTGTCTGACTTATGGCACTGATAGTGCTCCTGTAATGGTTGGGCTAAAAAAGGGGGTGGCAGGATGTTTGGAGCAAGAAATTGCTAACGTCGTCATTGTAGGCTGTTCTTGTCACCTAATTAATCTTGCTGCTGAGAAGGGGGCGGCATGTTTGCCTTTAAACATTGAAGAACATATTATTGACATATTTTATTATTTGGAAAGGAGTGCAAAGAGGAAAGAAAAATTTGTAAAGTTTCAAACTTTACATGATACAGAAATGAGGAAAATTTTGAAACATGTGCCTACACGATGGTTATCATTGAAAAGATGTTTGGGTAGGATTTTGGAGCAGTGGGACCCTTTGGTTAGTTTGTTCAAGAGTGACATTGTAAGTAAGGATTCTGAAGTGGAAACTTTGAAGAATTATAAAATTCCAAAACATACTCAAAATGTAGATGTGTCTACTTCATATCACAAGTCCAAGCACTGTGATAAGATTTCACCACACTCCTCACTTAAAAGAAAAACACAATCATCAGTTTTACAGAAAACCATTGACACTGTGGACCATGCTTTATCATGTGAGGAACGACTGTTCATGTTTCTGTCATCAAATTTACATAAATCTTTATGTCTTTTCCTTTCAAGTTTTATGCCTGTGTTTCAGAGCCCAAATGTAGCTCTTTACTCAAGTGCCCAACATATCGACTTATTGAGGTCAATTTTGGAAGAACTATTGAAGAATGTGATAGCAAGATTTGTGAGACCACTCATTGCCGTGCAGTTGAGTGCCCCACAAACCAATCATCCTCATCCTCATCCTCCTCCTCCTCCTCCTATCCTCACACCTTGCAGTCCCTATCCTCATCCCTCATTTCTCCCTACTCATTCTCCCATTTTCTTTTTGCTAAATTCACCTATTAACTTACATCAGCACTGTTCTCTCTGTTGTCTCCCTCTTCTATCTGTTTTGTCTCCCTATCCAATATGAGCCGTCACCTCAATCTGGCTGCAGTGTGTGTTTTACTTCATTAGCTCTGAAGTAATTGTAATTGTTGCTTAGCTTTTGGAAAACCTTATTTAGGTGCCTCTCAACCACTCAGTACCAGAGAATGTGACGAGTGGTTACATTTCGTCCCCCTATAACTTTTCAGACTGTTATCTAACAAATAAAGTGGGTTAACAAGAATTGTGACTAGAGACTGATGGAATGGATTTTTGATAGTAAAAGATATTAACTGGCTTCATTTCCTTCTTAAAAGTAATCACTTTTGTGACATCCACAACTGTTTTTACAACTGTTGAGAAATGAAATCAGGCTGTGGTCCATCACTGTATTTTACTTATGTGCTTTTTTTTGCCATTACGTGCAACAGATAATGTGCTGCAAACCTCTATTTTACAACGTGATTCGCTCTTAGAGTTTGACTGTCATCAGATATATGCGTAAAAAGTAAATGTACTAGGAGGACTGAAGCACAACTTATGACAGTATTTGTGTTAGTCCTTTTGGTTCATTATGACTGGTGTTACATTGCTTCAGATTTACCTCTCTTTAAAAACCTGATAGTGATCAAATTATGAGACTGAAGCTTGTTGTAAAATAGAGGTTTGCTTCACAGCTGTTGTTGATTGCGTACAAAAGCTAATAAATAATACGTGTTTTGTGCAAATAGTATATGCAAGGGGAAGAAAAGTTACCAGCAAATGTTACAGTCTGTCCTACGAACTAAACCAATGCTTGAGATGGGGGAAACTACCCTTTTCCAGAAAAATGAAGCCTGCAGTAATTTTTGTAGATTGTGATCATGTGTGTTTCTTGAGATAGTTATATTAGTTCCAAATTTCTGTGTTGTGTTTAGTAATAACATCTTTAGTTGAAAAATAAAAACCCTTGGATGTGTATGATCAGTGCATCACCACCTTGTTGTAACATTGTGAAATAGCCTTTAGCTGCTCTTTGTGAAAAAGGGGTGGGGGAGGGGGAGCATTAGGGGCTCATACAGTAACATGCTTGTTTCTCACAGTTCTGTGATTATTAATTTCTGAGGCCGACAGATTTCCATGAGCAGCTTTTCAACAATCAGTTAGGCTGAGTTTTAATTCTGTTGTGGTTCACAGTGAAAAATAACATGTTTAAGCCCTGTCATTTGCCTTAGTGTGATTTCTCTGTTGACAGGAAACTGACAGGACTACAGAAAGCCGATCGCCATTCAGGCAGTTGAGACCGTCGTCTGCTCTGCCACAACAAGGCGGCGTTCTTGGTGAAGGCACAACGCTGAAGACGTCCCAGCAGGACATCATCGACAGGGTTGTCGACCGGATGTGCCGCCTTTCGGACAGTGAAGGCATTGGGTCGAAGCTGTTGGATAACAATAATGATGCACAGTATCCATGCTCTAGAGAGAGGTCGCTGGTCGGCGACGTCGAGTCCCGGTGCTGCACTGGTGCCCAGTCCCACAAGAGTTTGTTTCGCAGCAGTGGCAGTCCTGGACCGCCAGTTGAAGAAAATAGTGCCCTCGAAGTTGCTGGAGAAATGAGTGATGGGGAAGATGGTACAGTTGTGCCGCCAGGGTTTGAAGATTCTCCTATAAGAGAGAAGGGATCGTCTACTGTGCGAAACGATATCGAGGATTATGCTAACTTTCCTGTTGGTGCAGTCGTGGCTGGAGGGAAATTGGCGGATGAGTTAAAGGACTTTTCTGTTGCTGAGAGAGAAAGCGCATTGTCTAGTTTTAGGTCTGGTTGTGAACTAGGAACTGTTAACAGCGCTGTAGATTGCCTTAACCTCAAGAAGACTAAAGCGAGCTTGAAAGAATTTCCGAAGAAAAACTATGAAACAATAGAGGGCAGCATAATGGCATCTTGTACTTCAATTGGGGAAGTTGCATGTAGTTCGACTAGAGATAGTTCTGTCAGCGAAGAGAGCATCACTTCTGGGGAGAAAATGGAACCTGAAACAAAGACCAAAGTATCCGAAGATCTCTGTAGTTCTTCCAGTAATTGTACACAACCTTTCTCTGCCTCTCCTCAGGATAAGGGGGTAGAATGTCCGCAGCAACACTCCAGAAATGCTGAACGACAAAGAATCCCTGGTTCACTAGGTGGAAATCCTCCGAGTTTTGAGTGTCCGTCAGAGCTCACTGACAAGTATACCAGCAGTGATTGTATCACACAGTTGTCTCCCTCACAAGATACATCAAACAATTCTGTAGCAACAAAAAATGTGGAATATGTGGGACCAATTCTTGCAATGACTAGTTTGCTAGAAGGTGACAACTCTGTCCGACCGTCGACAGCTGCCTCTGGGTGTCTTCCCAATGGAAAGCCTATCGGGAAAAGAGGTCATTTGTGTCCTAAAGTAAAGAAATTGCACCATTCTGAATCAGTAGATAATGTACAAAATGGAAGTAATCTATTAAAATGTGTAGACTGTCCAGGAGTGCCATTGGTCTCAACTGAAGAACAGAGAAGAGAATTGATTGTTTCACATGCTATGGACATTTGTTCGAAGGAATCCGCAGACAATTTTTCAGGCTCAAAGTTGGAGGAGCATGTCAGTAGCGATGTTTTGTGCAGAGCACCGGATGTAGAAGAAATGGTAAAGATACAAGGGAAGAAACCAGAGCGGAAACTTCTGCAGGTGAAGCCATCTGTAAGGACTGTAGAAAGTGCAACACAGTTTGATGGAGGCACGTACACCCATGTCTTTGTCAGTAAGACATCGAAGAATGAGTGCAGTAAGATAAAAAATGACTGTTCGACAGCATTATTGAAATATCGGCATGTGGTGGACGATACGCAGGGAAAAGACAGTGGGAAAACTGAAGGACTTGCCACCATTATTTGCCATACTAATGACACTGATATTTTCCCCCCTCTAAAATCTGCAGACTGTAACGGTGAGTGTGTCACAAATTACAGTGGAGAGGTAAAAGTTAAAACAGCAAATGAAGCTTCTCCAGCTAACATTTTGAATCATTCAACTTTGAAAAAGCCATGGAAATTGAGAGGTGCCAGCAGGAAACGTGAACACTTCCTTGTGTCTACTGGATCTGAAATGTCGAAAATTCAGCCTGGAAAACATTTTAAAAGAATGAAAATGGACAACAAAATTGCACGCAACTTACAAACAAAAAATGTGCCCATGGTAGAAAGCACGAGCAAAGGATTCACAGAAGGTGCTGGTGTTTTGCTACCTCATATCATTTCAGAAGGAAGAGGCTTTCATCTGGATGACCAAAAGCAAGCTACTGGTAGTGAAACATCAAACAAGTGTCTGGATCTCAAGGTATACAATACTGCCCAGAAAGGTGACCATAAAGAAACTGTTGTTTACGGTTCTGAAAACTTTAATAAAAGTGCCGGTAGTACCATTTGCTCTGCCGATGCAAATAAAGATAATATCAGTCGAGAAGAAAAGGTTTTGTGTGAGGTGCCATTTCATTCTGTAAGTAGCGAGTTGAGCACCGATGTAGAGAATAACAGTGCATTTCAAATGTGTGAATCTACAATACCGAGTGTGCGAGAAGCATCTGGAACTTGTGATGAGCTTGCAGAAATGACAAGGACAGAAGAAAATCCAGATAACACTGATAATTTAGAACTGGTGAACATTTGTGGTATGGACCAAATTATTAACAGTGCAGATGAAAAGACATGTGATGAAAGTGCTCCCAATACCAGCTCAAAATTAGTACGGACTTCTGTGCCTGTGGAGTCATATGAGGGTAGTAATATTAGTGTAGTGGAAGAATCCATCATCAGTGAATTGACTGCCACTTCATCATCTGTCGTTCTTGACATCGATCTGGACCTGACACAAACACGACTGAGCCCACAGGTAAGAATACTGTAAGTTATTTTCTTTAATTTTAATTTGTTTATTTTTAGATTTGTCATTGTGGTAGATATAGGCCTGAAAAGCCATCTCTTGCATTCTTCATACTTCAGTAAGCTAGTGAGGGGGTGTTCCATAAAGAACGCAATGTTTGAAATGTCTGCCATTTCTGTTCTAGTAAGTTAGCAGCACTGAATGTTGCAATATTTTCATCTATTTTCATTGTGGTTATTAATGGAGCATGCCATGAAGGAATGGTGTATTGTCATAATGAAAACTTATTACAAACATAGTGAATATTATGTAGGTCTGTTCACAAATAGTGTGGAATGTTTGGTCAAAGTAATATGCCAAATAAGTTGGCTGTGATGAGACTAATTGCTAAAGTTGAGAAAACTGATTCAGTTGTGAACACCAAACTCCTGGGACATTTTAGTGTTAGTTATGTAGAAAACATCACCATCATGAGTGATAATGTTGGAGAAAGCCTGGTGCAATCTATTCACTGACCTTTACAACAATCAAATATTCCAAGAGCCAGCACATAATGAATTCCAAAGATGATGTGCACCCTGGGACTTATAAAATCCAGCTGACGCACTAACTGAGGCCCATACAATCACAAAAAGCACTGAGCATTTACCCATCGGGTGCTTGCAAAACAAAGAGTGAACAACAATCATTAAGAAAATAATGTTCATTGATGAGAGACACTTTCTGTTGAAGGGCTTCATGAACAATCAAAATTGTAAGATTTGGGGCACCGAAAACTCTTGGTAGTAATTACGGAGAAGCCACTACATCCACAGTGAGTGACTGTGGTGTGGCATTTAGGCTGAAGAGTGTAATTGGGCTGTATGTATTCGAAGATAGGGTCAGAAACTCATGAATTGTGGACTATGAAACTTATTGCAATATGGTACTTACAGGGTTTTGTGGTCTGAACTGGATCATGTGAATGGTGAGACACATCATTTTAAACAATATGGCACAGTATGTCATATGTTGATGGCCGCAATATGTGTCATCTCGATTGCAACAATGGACTTGTTGCAAGAGGGGATCCTTGGCCCGATGATTTCTTGCAATGGTGACATGAATCAGCCACCAAGACTTGTGGTTTGATGCAAAGTAATTTTTTTCTGTGGGGCTGTTTGAAATCTCGTGTGTGTGTGTGTGTGTGTGTGTACACAAACTATGATCACTTCCAGACCACAAGGCCGTAATTCATTGTGTAGTTATTTCAGAAATAGAAGTGCAGATGTGACAAAATGTTATGAAACAATTAATTGAAATAGCGAGTGTGTATCAGCAGAGTCGTGGGGAGCATTTGTGTAATATAATAGTGCATACAAAAGTAAAGGTGATAACATTATCCTGGCTTTTACGACTATCCGTTCCTTCCTTGGATAGGAGAGAAGGATAGAGTGGAGAAAGGTGAAAAAGGAAGGGCCAGTCATTGAGGTCCCAAAATAAGAGGTACCTGTTTTAGTGAGGAACGGCATTGATAAAGATGAAAGGGGAGATGTCAGAGATGGTACTAAGCCAGCTACAGTCCAGAGCTGAGGTCTGAGTGACATGTAAAGATACATTAAGCAGTCTTCATTTGCAGATGTATTCTGCAAGCCACGTTATGGTGTGTGGCAGAAGGTACCCTCCACTCACAAATAGAGCAAGGGAAAAACTGGTCTCACTATGCCTCCGTAAGAGCCCTAATTTCTCATATCTTATCTTCGTGGTTCCCGTGAAATGTGTGTTGGTGGCAGTAGAATTGTTCTGTAGTCAGCTTCAGATGCCAGTCCTCCAAATTTTCTCGATAGTGTTTCTCAGAAAGAATGTCGCCTTCCATCCAGGGATTCCCATTTGGGTTCCTGAAGCGTTTCTGTAACAGTTGCATATCTGTCAAATCTATCGGTAACAAATCTAGCACTCCACCTCTGTCTTCCTTTAATCCAACCTGGTACTGGTCCCAAACACTCGAGCAGTACTCAAGAATAGGTCACACTAGGATCCTATATGTGGCGCCCTTTGCAGATGAACCACACTTTCCCAAAATTCTCCCAATAAACAGAAGTCGACCATTCGCCTTCCCTATCACAATCCTCACATGCTTGTTCCATTTCGTATTGCTTTGCAGCGTTACACTCAGATATTTAAATGATGTGACAGTGTCATGCAGGGTACTACTAATGCCGTACCTGAACATTGTGGGTTTTTCCTTTTCATCCATGTTAAATTACATTTTTCCACATTTTGAGCTAGCTGCCATTCATTACACCAACTAGAAATTTTGTCTAAGTAGTCTTGTCTCTTACTACAGTCACTTGCCTTTGACACCTTATTGTTCACTTCAGCATCATCAGCAAACAACCACAGATTACTGCCCACCCTCTCTGCCAAATGATTTATGTGTATAAAGAACAGCAACAGTTCTATCACACTTCCCTGTAGCACTCCTAACAATATCCTTGTTTCTGATGCACACTCGCCATCAAGGACAACATACTTGGTTCTATAACGTGAAAGAACTCTTTGAGCCTCTCACATATCTGTGAACTTATTCCATATGCTCGTACCCTTGTTAACAGCCTACAATGGGACACCGTGTCAAAGCTTTCCGGAAATCTAGAAATATGCATTCTGCCTGTCACCCGTCACCCATCCCATAGTTTGCAGTACATCATGTAAGAAAAGGGCAAGCTGAATTTTGCACAAGCCACGAAAATGATTTCTAAATCTCTGGTCAGTCTCAAGAAAATTTATTATATTCAAACTGAAAATCAGTTAAAGGTTTCTGCAGCACACCAATCTTCAGGATATTGGTCTGTATTTTTGAGGGTCCATTCTTTTGCCCTTCCTATATGCAGGCATCGCCTGCACTTTTTTTTCCAGTCACTTGGATCTTTTACTGGGCAGAGATTTGTGGTAAGGTCAGACGATGGTGGTTGTATGCTTCGTGCAAAGATTTTTTCCACGGACGCTTGAATCTCTACAAACATTTGCCTGTCATCATTTGTGGATTCTGTTTTCACCCAAGAGTGAAACTGCATCAGTTTCTTAGAATTTTCTGAATTTCATTTTTAAATTGTGGTGGGTCTTTTCCATCCTTAATCAACTTACTAGGCAAGTACTACTCCAGACAATGATTTACAATCTGCTTAAACTTTGCCCATAAGTCCTCTACATCCATCTTACTGGAACTTATGATGTGAGTTCGCTGTCTAAGTGAGATGCTAACAACTATTTATATGCTCTTTTCAGTAGAAACATTCTCGTAGCCTTCTTGACTTAAATTTTGCAATCACGGTTGCTTTAATAACTTTGTGGTCACTAATCCAGTCTTCACATGGGACATGTGACTCGTCAGTAAGTATGCCAGATGATGATCACATCATGTTTGGTATGCACTAAGAAATGAACTGGTGCATCACACAGAACATAGGTCTCATGTGCTTCTCATCACGTTATGTGACTGCAGTACAGAGCCGGCTCTAGAGGGGACAAATCGTGCCTCTGCCCAGGGTCACGGATTTTTTGGGGGCGACAAAGAAATTATTTACACTACTGTGAAACAGGTTGCAAATGAAGCAGTGGATTTGGTCATCTTGGTTGCATCTTTCAAAATGGCAAAGCTTACTACTGGCAGTGTTGCCAGCTGAATTTCTACCCTGCATCCACACAACACTTGAAATGTACCCAAATCAGCCTACAGAGTCGAAAAACTTTATGCGGAGGTGTACGAGGTGCATTCAAGTTCTAAGGCCTCCGATTTTTTTTCTAATTAACTACTCACCCGAAATCGATGAAACTGGCGTTACTGGTCTGTTTTGACCACTGGAAAATCGCTGAGGCAATAGCAGCACGGCTGGTGAATGTGCGGCCAAGGAGAGTGTCTTTCATTGTTGGAAAAAGCCAAAAGTCACTAGGAGCCAGGTCAGGTGAGTAGGGAGCATGAGAATTCACTTCAAAGTTGTTATCACGAAGAAACTGTTGCGTAACGTTAGCTCGATGTGCGGGTGTGTTTTCTTGGTGAAACAGCACACGCGCAGCCCTTCCCAGACGTTTTTGTTGCAGTGCAGGAAGGAATTTGTTCTTCAAAACATTTTCGTAGGATGCACCTGTTACCATAGTGCCCTTTGGAACGCAATGAGTAAGGATTACGCCCTCGCTGTCCCAGAACATGGACACCATCATTTTTTCAGCACTGGCGGTTACCCGAAATTTTTTTGGTGGCGGTGAATCTGTGTGCTTTCATTGAGCTGACTGGCGCTTTGTTTCTGGATTGAAAAATGGCATCCATGTCTCATCCATTGTCACAACCGACGAAAAGAAAGTCCCATTCATGCTGTCGTTGCGCATCAACATTGCTTGGCAACATGCCACACGGGCTGCCATGTGGTCGTCCGTCAGCATTCGTGGCACCCACCTGGATGACACTTTTCGCATTTTCAGGTCGTCATGCAGGATTGTGTGCACAGAACCCACAGAAATGCCAACTCTGGAGGTGATCTGTTCAACAGTCATTCGGTGATCCCCCAAAACAATTCTCTCCACTTTCTCGATCGTGTCGTCAGACCGGCTTGTGCGAGCCCGAGGTTGTTTCGGTTTGTTGTCACATGATGTTCTGCCTTCATTAAACTGTTGCACCCACGAACACACTTTCGACACATCCATAACTCCATCACCACATGTCTCCTTCAACTGTCGATGAATTTCAATTGGTTTCACACCACGCAAATTCAGAAAACGAATGATTGCACGCTGTTCAAGTAAGGAAAACTCGCCATTTTAAGTATTTAAAACAGTTCTCATTCTCGCAGCTGGAGGTAAAATTCCATCTGCCGTACGGTACTGCCATCTCTGGGACGTATTGACAATGAACGCGGCCTCATTTTAAAACAATGCGCGTGTTTCTATCTCTTTCCGGTCCGGAGAAAAAAAATCGGAGGCCTTAGAACTTGAATGCACCTCGTACTGAAAAGTAATGTCTCTGAATTTTTTTATTCTGTGGCCAATATCAATTGTGGTGTTACAAGCCATGCATATTACTCGATCGACTTTCTTGCTTTGCTGATGCAGGTTGCAACCTTCTGCCACTGAAGGGCTGTGAATTGTAGTGTGTAATGTGATAGCGTGTAATATAACTGTCAGGGCATGAGCAACAGTGTGCTGTAATCGAGTTTCTAACAGCAGAAAACTTCATCCCCACAGGGAGTAATCTCTTGTTCAGTGCGACAATGTTAGACCACACGTGAGTGCTGTGGTACCTGCAATAGTGCAATGCTTTGGGTTCACTGTCATTGATCATCTTCCATAGAGTCCCAACATGGCCCCATCTGATTTTCATCTGTCACCACAACTAAAAGAACATCTTTGATGATTTCACTTTGATGGTAATTAAGCAGTCAAAGTGGAAGTGAGTCTGTGGCACCATCTACAAGGTCAAATATCCTACTGTGACGGTATCAACAAACTGGTGTGTCTCATTGGGAGAATGTGTTCCTTGCCTTAAGAAATAAAATATGTAGATGTGAAGAATAAAATGTAGAATGTTAAAGTCTGTTTTATTTTAATAGCTTTCTGAGTTTTCACATGAAAAATTCAGAGGCATTACTTTCTAACATGCCTTCATAATATGACAAATAAGTAAAATATGCACTGTAAATGTTACACTTTTGTTCCACTGCCTGGTGCCCGATGCCTAGCTCTGGTCTTAGACTTTTTTTGGGTCATCAGTCTTCTGACTGGTTTGATGTGATCCGTCACGAATTCCTCTCCTGTGCTAACCTCTTTATCTCAGAGTAGCACTTGCAACCCACATCCTCAATTATTTGGTGGATGTATTTCAATCTCTGTCTTCCTCTACAGTTTTAGCCACTCTAAAGTTCCCTAATGTCATAATAGTTCTCCTATCATCCTGTCCCTTCTTCTTGTCTTGTGTTCTCCACCTCTTGCTTTCCCCTCAGGTTCTGCATAGAGCCTCCGCATTCCTTATCTTATCAGTTCACCCAGTTTTCAGCATTCGTCTCTAGCACCACATCTCAAATACTTCAATTCTCTTCTGTTCCGGTTTTTCACAGCCCATGTTCACTAGCATACAATGCTGTACTCCAGACATACGTTCTTAGAAATTTCTTCCTCAAATTAAGGCCTACGTTTGATACTAGTAGACTTCTCTTGGCCAAGAACACCATTTTTGTCATTTCTAGTCTGCTTTTGATGTCGTCCTTGCTCTGTCCATCATAGGTTATTTCACTCCAAAGGTAGCAGAATTCCTTAACTTCATCTACTTCGTGACCATCAATTCTGATGTTAAGTTTCTTGCTGTTCTCATTTCTGCTGCATCTCATTACTTTTGTCTTTCTTTGATTTACTCTCAGTCCATATTCTGTACTCATTAGATTGTTAATTCCGTTCAGCAGATCATGTAATTCTTCTTCACTTTCACTCAGGATAGCAATGTCATTGGTGCATCCTATCATTAATATCCTTTCACCTTTAATTTTAATTCCACTCCTGAACCCTTCTTTTCTTTCAATCATTGGTCCTTCAATGTACAGATTGAACCAGTAGGGGGGGAAAGATTACATCCCTGTCTTACACCCTTTTTAATCCGAGCACTTCATTCTTGGTTGTCTGCTCTTATTATTCCCTCTTGGCTCTTGTATGTATTGTATATTACCCATTTCTCCCTATAGCTTACCCCTATTTTCTCAGAATTTCGAACATCTTGCATCATTTTACATTGTCAAAGGCTTTCTCCAGATCGACAAATTCTATGAACGTGTCTTGATTTTTCTTCAGTCTTGCTTCCATTATCAACTGCAACATTAGAATTGCCTCTTTGCTGCCTTTACCTTTTCTAAACCCAAACTGATCATCATCCAGCACATACTCAATTTTCTTTTCCATTCTTCTGTATGTTATTCTTGTCAGCAGCATGGATGCATGAGCTGTTAAGCTGATTGTCCAATAATTCTCACACTTGCCAGCTCTTGCAGTCTTAGGAGTTGTGTGGATGATATTTTTCTGAAAGTCAGACGGTATGTCACCAGACTCATACATTCTACATACCAACATGAATAGTCGTTTTGTTGCCACCTCCCCCAATGATTTTAGAAATTTTGATGGAATGTTATCTATCCCTGGTGCCTTAGTTGATCTTAAGTCCTACATATTCACATCAAAAAGATGTGTGAGTAAGTGTGCTGTGTGGAAAGAATACGTCTTGGATGGATGACTTTGTGAAAAAAGTGGACTTTATATGAAAATGCAAGGAGACAGGAAGTGTGGTGGTGGTGGTGGTGGTGGTGGTGGTGGTGGTGGGGGGGGGGGGGGGGTGCTCGAAATTTTCACATGCAGTGATGGGGCGACAAAAGTCCCTGGAGTCAGCCCTGCTACATTGCTCTCCAGTGGCAGTTGTCTGCTGTTTCTGGCTTACATATCATACATTCTGTTTATCAGAATGGACAGGTATAAAATTTCTTCATTAGCTCTGTTAATATTTACATTTTCTCCCTTGTCCAAATGCTAGTGATGATGATCTGTCTGTAGTATACATAAGTAAAATCTTCAGTATCCCTGAAAATGTAATTTGACAAAAAGGAAACGTCTGCATCCAGTCAGTAAGGACATCAGCTTATAAAAGTTCCGTTAAAATTAGTGTGATATCAATTTACAAGAGACTTCCTACATTGATGAATTCCTACTTGGAGTTCACATTGTATGATTTTAATAAAAGTGTCATCTATGTCAATAACTGACCATCCCTGAGCCCAGCACCTGTTGGAGGTTGTCTATCTAATGGCTTCCTGGAGCACCAAAAATGTAACGTTCACTATTCCAAGTAATTATTGACCGAATTTAAAAATTAACAGTGCTGTCATAATATACTTCTATGTTAAAAGCTTAATGCAGTAACCCAAGCATTACAGCTAGAACCTATGAGTTTGTCCTGAGGTAGTGTAACATGGCATGCAAATACCCAGACTTTATTCATTCAGTGTTTGATAATGAGAGCACAAAGTGACTTCCAAAAAACTTTATACATAATTTCAAACCTTTTCGAAATATTTTGTCACTGAATCCCCAACAAAATGATGAAAGGGAAAAGCTTATCACTACATTTTTACTGCTCGTGAAGTAGAAGTCAGCCCCTGGCATGACTTACAAATTATTACTTCTTTACTACCAACTCTATCCGCAACGGAATTTGCTGACAATATCCACGTAAAAAGGCACCACTGAATGTACCTGCTAAATGATACCAGTATATGATACATAGTTCAGAAGCTCCAAAGATGCCAGCATATTCTTGCCAAAACCTGTTGTCTAAATCTGATAAATACTATACTAGCTATCTTGGAGTTTGAAAGTTTCTTCAGAGTCCAGACTTTTGTAGACTGCCCCCTTGCTGATACAATGTCAGGAAAATATAAGTTCAGGAGATATGGTGGCATAAACATTCAGGTGTAAAAAAACTTGCTTTTGCTTAAAAAGCAGCACAAATTACCCAGAATGTATTCATACAATGTTTCATAGCACTTAGCAACTTCCAGCAAACTTTAAGCACAATTTTAAACCATTTCTAAACTTTTTATCGATTACTCGGTTACTTGCTTAATATCAAGTAGTTAACACAATAACTCATTTGCAATGTAATCACACATTTGAAGCTGTTGTATTCATGGGAGGTCGGTTCTTTAAAGAATGAATGGTTTACTGGGGAGAATACTGAATTGCAATCAAAGCAGGCAATAGTGTAGAAAGCAATCTTGCAATTTGTTGGTGCATGTTCCCTAGCATAATTCAGAAAATCACACACATTTACTCTGACAGGGAGCACACTTGTATTTACATGGCAATGAATATTACAGAACATACTTCTATGGGTGAAATAAGAAGATCCAGGACCATCCGAAAATGCAAAGATGAGTAAAATTATTTGGATGTAGCAGGACGTGAATCAACTACACTCAACTCCATAACTCTGCATCTCTGTCCGCTACACTTCGCTGAATTTCTGTAACACATGCCCAGGTCTTTAATACTAGGATCTCCTTGATGGCTTTTAAATATGTTATGTACCAAGAAAAATGTATTTTTGATAATTCTTCGGACAATAAATTGCACCTGTAATGACGTGTATTCAGTAGATTGTCAATCGGCTGGCACTTCAAAACGGCATGTATTTGTAGGACGTAAGTTATAATATAAAACTAAATATGGGCTTCAACTGAAAATGACAATATCCATTGTGGCGTATCCCAAGTTCTGCTTGTGACCTATAACATGATCTTGCATTTCATTGGTCACATTCCTCTCTGCAAAGCCAAAATCTGAAATGTTTTACTCAGTGTTTCATGCTACAGAATGTTGTGGAATGGAAAAGGCCACATTGTGACATCACAAAACTTGACCAGCTCTCCACCCATGAGCTTTTCTCATCCTGTGATGCCTTTAGGGGTAAGAGAGATGAATAATGCAATTGTTCAGTGATTGGGTACTGGTGTCTTGAGGCAGACAGTTAGTTGTTGTCATATCTACCTAAAACACTGTGTAGTGAACTTGTGTTAGCTGAAAACAATATGTGAGGTATTGCAAGCTTCTCTGCCTTTGATACTGGAGAATTTACCAGTGGTGGGGCTGGCATAGGGGGTAGTGATTGTTGGGTGAGGCAGGTTTGAGAGCAGGGAGAATGCATTGTTAGGATCCTTGCGATAGGGATAATGGTTTGAAGATATCATAAGGTTTGATTATATGAGGTGGAATCCAAAATTTTTGGGACCGTTCTGCCATCTGGAAAGTAGGAGTAGTAGATCTTTGCACCACTGGGTGGCGAGAGCTGCATATCTGATCAGTCAGTGTGCGGAGTGGCATTCAGCTGGGAGGAAGGGTTGCATTTCCACAGTGATTTCTGTAATACTCTGTGTTTGGTGTGTGGCAATTTTATGATAGATCCGTGAACAGAACAGCACGTGTGTATCAAATTCTGTGCGAACCTTGAGAAAAGTGCTATGGAGCCCCTTGCAATGATTCAACAAGTGCTTGGGGACAGAGCAGGAGCTGTACGCGTGTGTTTGAGTGACATGCTTGGTTCAGGGCTGGCCGTACAGATGTTGAAGATGGTGCTCACACTGGAAGGCCCATTAGCTGCACAACGCCACACAGAATTCGTCCCACCCAACCAAACAGTGAATTCCTCGTGCTACTGTGACGTTTGTGACAGCTCTGTGATAATGTGTGGCGACGACAGCCCAAACTTTGGCATCAAGGGAACTGGCTGCTGCATCACGACAACGCACCCTGTCACACGTCCTTGCTCACGAGGACCTTTTTGGCAAAAAACAGCATGGCGCATGGCGGCTGTACCCACCCACTGTACTCGCCAGATTTGGCACCTTGCGACTTCACACTATTCCTAAAACTGAAACTCAAGTTGAAAGGCCGTCGGTTCACCACTATAGAGGATTCAAGAAACATCGCTGGTGGTGATAAACACCCACAAAGAGCAGGACTTCCATAAAACGTTTGACCGGTGGCAGAAGCTTGGGACCAGTGTGTACGTGTGGATGGGAACTACTTCGAGGGTGATGGTGACCATTAGTCCAAAGGTAAGGTTTTAAACAGATGGCAGCACCAGTCCTGAATTTTGGATAGCACCTCGTATAATCTAATCACATAGGTAAAGAAGTCTATTCACCAAGCAGCAACAGGAAAAAACCCATATAAAAGGTACAGAAATGCATAAAGTGGGTATTGCACAAAGATCCGCTGTGAACGGTACTGGTCTAGTTCGACCACCATCTAATAGTAGAATGGGTGAAAGTACGAAAATTAGCAGACACATTATTCGCACGCCAGAATAGAGAGCAGTTCTGAACTGCCGTCAATCTGCTCGTGCACAGTAGGCAGCAATAACAATAACTTGCTCATGCGCAGAAGGGTGTACCACAATGCTTTCTGCTTGTTATTTGCTTATTGTTAGGTGACTAGTGGCCAATTTCAGATTTTCGTGTTGGAGATTTTCCGCAATCCCCCCGCCCCTCAGTAACTTGGTTTTATAAATGCAGAAAAAACTTTTTTTTTGGGGTAGACTCTTTTATACTAGCTGTTTGTGAAAGTATTTTTCTTGTTGATTGCTTCATATTCTAGAAATGAATGGAGCAAAGAGGCATTAAGCATCTTAAATCAGGCATACAGTGAGGAAAGGTGTACGTATGACTGCTATATCGTAATAAGGTACATTGGCAAATGTTTCTTTCTGAGTAATGTGCATTCAACGTTATACGGTGATTTTCAGTTTGTATCGTAATGCCTTAGTTTCCGAAACTTCATGTTTGATTTCATTGCATCTCTTGCTTTATTTCAGCATGCCAGAAAAGAGAAATTGGCTGTGGTAGGGGAGAAAGTCCTTGCATTCGTGCAGATTGGCTCAGTGCAACAGACGAGGACTGCAAAACTCTGAGTAGCGCATATATATAGTCCAAACTTGTCCGCAGCTCGTGGTCTTGCGGTAGCATTCTCGCTTCCTGCGCACGGGGTCCCGGGTTCGATTCCCGGTGGGATCAGGGATTTTTCTCTGCCTCGTGATGACTGGGTGTTGTGTGTTCATCATCATTTCATCATCGACTCGCAAGTCGCCGAAGTGGCGTCAACTAAAAAGGACTTGCAATACGGCGGCCGAACTTCCCCGCATGGGGCCTCCCGGCCAACAAAGCCATACGATCATTTCATTTCATAGTCCAAACTTGGAAAAAATGACACTAGTGCACCTTTCAGTATTAATCCTTTATAGTATTGCAAATTACAGTGCATATATCAACAACTCCTTTTGAAATGATGGGCTGTGCTATTCTGTGGCTAAAAGCCAGACTCTTAAGATGCCCCATTAGCCAGGAAATGTAATGTTACAACCTGCCTGCGATGTAACAGGGAATTTACTGGTATTTTATTCGTGATCTTGACTGATGTGATCGCAAAACATATAAACATATGATGTAATTCTTACTTTCGAGAACGTTAGACAGCCTCCCTCATGACTGTGTCACACTTGCTAATTCCGTCTTCTACCACAGACAGCAGCTTCTCGTAACAGTCCATGTCCATCCTCATAAAGCTCCGAAATTCATATGGATCTTAGAGCATCAATTCTTTCGTAAGCAGTGAATATAATCACTGCCTTTGTCCCTTCTTTTCAGATAGGGTCAAACTCAATAATGTCTGGCTTTTTGTTTACTTCATCGTTCTGCCATAATCCGAAGATTTACTGTCACTGCCAGGGCAATAGCTCCAAAAACAAAAGGGGTCCTGAAATTGCAAAATGCTGCGTAACCAAGTGTCGTAATATAAAACTAACTGTTGAGTACGTAATTCAGAACAGAAGTAACCTACATAAGAGAATAACACTTACTTATTAAATAATGATAAAAATAATTTCTTATTAAATAGGAACCTTGATTCGCACAAGTAATTTGCATGAATGGTCTTCCAATATGTCACACGGTCCCCCTTGTGTTTCACACGGTAGGACAAACACCTCTACATGAGATCAGACTGTTCTGTTTGCGTTTCGCGCATTGTCACTGTCTACTGCTCATGTGTGCCAAGTATATCCTGCGTGGTTGATGTAATAGGTCTACGTGAACCAGCCTGTAGTTACAGATTCGCACCCTTGGGGCACTGGTGCATAGCTGTACGATTTACACACATCCTGTAATAGGAGCTTATGCTTGTGGGGGCAATGGCTCCTTGTTCTGGCAGAAGGGTTGAAGGGAAAGGAAGAGGGATGAACGAAAAGGATAGGTGAGGTTCAGGAAGTAGTGAGAAATACAGAAAAGTTGCCCAGTACTACAGGTGAGGGAAGATTTACTGGAGGGGATGAGATGGAAAGGAAAGGAGAGGAAAGAAAGGAAAGGAAGGGACAGAGTCTTTTGTTCTTGTCCTGTCCAGTAAGTCCTCCCAGACCTGGGTATCTGGATGACTTTTCTGTAACTCTTCCCATTTCTTAAACATCACCAGTCCTTTCCTTTCATCCCTCTTCCTTCACCATGGTGGATTTTTTCGGAAACGAATAGTCCATGTTTTTCATTTTGATTTAGTTGCCGCACCCCTTGTTGTCAAAGGTGGTGGGATAAACTTCACACACACTTTCTGTTCCTCGAAGTATTCTGGAGAATGTCTTGAACACTTGATTCATGGGCATTCATGACAGTTTTCAAAAGATCACGGATTTTCTTAATGTTTTCATGGGATGAACTTGGGGTAGAAAGCCCTGACCTATCATTGTCATCAAGTGACACATGTCCTTTAAAATGTTTAAAACCCCTCATACACTTATGCACGAATTAAACCATTTTCATGCAAGCATTTTTCATGGACTTGAATGTCTATGTAGCCGTTTAACGTAGCAAAACTTCCAACTAAAATCTGTCGTAGATCCTTTGAACAAAAAATGGTGCCCTGTTCTAGAGAGATACTGAAGGAATTGAACTGGAAGATGCTTGAAGACCAATGTAAACTGCTGTGTTGGCAGACGAGCCAACACTGTGTTGCTAGAGGAGGCCGAAATGCACGCGTTTAATTACACGCAGACTGGCGTGAGGTCTGGAACAGTTAAGGGAATTTTTAGTAGCAAATAAAGTACGTAGTTGATGTAATACTTAACTTTAATCCATAACTGTAGAACATCGGTCTGACGGTACAGTAATAAGAAGCTCAATATAAATTGGTAATGGCGCCTTGCTAGGTCGTAGCAAATGACGTAGCCGAAGGCTATGCTAACTATCGTCTCGGCAACTGAGAGCGTATTTGTCAGTGTAGCATCGCTAGCAAAGTCGGCTGTACAACTGGGGCGAGTGCCAGGACGTCTCTCTAGACCTGCCGTGTGGTGGCGCTCGGTCTGCAATCACTGACAGTGGCGACACGCGGGTCCGACGTATACTAATGGACCGCGGCCGATTTAAAGGCTACCACCTAGCAAGTGTGGTGTCTGGCGGTGACACCACATTCCTCCCCCGCAAACCGGCGTACGGTTGTGTTATAAGGCTTCCGCCCGCCGTGGGGAGGACCCCATGTTGACGTATACGACGAGGTGGGGAGCCTAACAACAGGCGAGGCTGTGCCACCCGCACCCGGCCATTCGGTCCGAGGGGAGCTAGGAAACGCCTGAAAACCTAGTCCAGGGTGCACGCCAACATGTGGTATATGCGCCCGTAGAGAGATAGGAAGGGCCGAAGAGTCGACCTCCATCAGGGCGGCACACCCGACGGGCGAAGACGACATCTGGTCCGGAGCGGGCAAGAGTTCCACGTCGGAGGACAGCTGGTCACGGGAAGCGATCGGCGGCGCGTGACCCAGGGAGGCGATTGGCGGCTGCAGCGAAGCGTCCACTGCGGGCGTCGCCGGCGGGAGAACAGGCGGCGGCGGTAGCGGCGCGTCACCATGGGGCAAAATGGAAGGCATCGTCGGTAACACCTGGGGATGAGGCGAGCCAGTAGATGGGTCCCCAGGGCGCTGACATGACGGCACCGTCGCTGAAAGCAGACGGGGAGCGGCAGAACCCGTGCGATGACAGAGGCGCAGCTGATTGAGATGCCGACGCACCTCACCAGAGACCCCCAAAACCATATACATAGCGCGGCCGAGGCAGTGAAGAATGCGCCCTGCGAGCCAACACCGTGAACCGCGATAGTTGCGATAGTACACCACGTCGCCTGGAGCAAAAGCAGGTGTCTGCCGCTGCACAGGAACCTGATGCGGCGGATGTAGCAAAGACATCAAGGTTCGAAGAGGACGACCGTGGAGCAACTCAGCCGGCGAACGACCATCTCGGGGCTGAGAGTGATACGAGGACAAAAAGAGCAATAATGCATCCTCCCGAGAATGCGACTCTTTCAACTTCAACATCTGGGACTTGAAAGTCCGAACCAATCGTTCAGCGGCACCGTTTGACTGAGGCGAAAACGGCGCAGATGTCAGATGTTGAATACCATTGGCCTTGCAGAATGACTGAAATTCTGCGGACATGAATTGTGGGCCATTGTCGGAAACAATAGTCTGTGGAAGACCTTCAATGCAAAAGATAGCGGATAACGCTTGGATGGTGGCAGATGACGTCGTGGAAGACATCCGGACAACAAAAGGAAAATTACTGAAGGAATCGACAACAACCAACCATCGAGCATTCCAGAACGGACCAGCAAAATCGATGTGTAAGCATTGCCAAGGGGAAGTGGCTTTCGGCCATGCAAAGAATTTCCGCGGTGGGGCGGATTGTTGTTCGGCACACGCCATGCAAGAAGAGCACATATTTGTAATCGCAGCATTGATTCCGAACCAAGTACAGTGCTGACGAGCAAGTTGTTTCGTTTGCACTAAACCCCAGTGTCCTTGGTGGAGAAGCTGTAAGACAGAGGACTGTAACGAACCTGGGACTACGACCCTGGACTGATCATTATCAGAACGCAACAGCAAAACACCACGTCGTACAAAAAGTCTCTCCTTGTGAGCAAAAAATCTGCGAACCAACGGATCCCCGATCTGTGACTTTGACAAGGGCCATTGCGTAGCAACAAAACGCAGAACGGTAACAAGGACAGGGTCAGCAGCTGTGGCTGTAGCTACATGACGAAAATCAATCGGAAACGATTCGACCACGTCATCGGTTTCCGAATCAATGAACATGCAAGCAAGTTCGGAGGAATCGAATGCTCTATCCTCAGCAACAGGCAAATGGGACAATGCATCGGCATTTCCGTGCTTAGCAGTGGACCGATACAAGATATCGTAGCGGTACTGCGAGAGGAAAATAGACCAGCGAATGAATTTCTGCGCTGTACGTTGAGGTACAGGCTTGTTCGGATGAAAAAGCAACGTCAAGGGTTTGTGGTCGGTGATGATGGTAAAGTGACGATCTTACAAGAAATCATGAAACTTAGTAGCACCAAATACGAGAGCCAAAGCTTCTTTCTCTATCTGTGAATAATGTCTTTGCGCAGACGAGAGCAACTTGGACGCAAAGGCAATAGGGCGATCATGCGAACCATCTTTGTGCGCAAGCACAGCACCGATCCCGAAATCCGATGCATCTACCATCAACAAAAGGGGTTTCTGGAGATCGAATGGCGTAAGGCAAGTAGTGGAAAGCAACGCCGATTTCAACTGGCGAAAGGCGCGTTCGCATTCCGTCGTCCAGACAAACGGAACACCTTTACGGCATAAGCGATGAAGCGGAGCTGAAATGGAAGAGGCGTTGCGCACATATTTCTTATAGTAATTCATTTTTCCCAGCACACTCTGTAGCTGCTTCAAATTCTGCGGCGAAGGCAAGTCTTGTATGGCACGGAGGTGCTCTGGACTGGGATGTATGCCTTGGGCATTGAGTACATGTCCCAGATAGGGTAAGTCACGAGCAAAAAACACACATTTGTCCTTCCGCAAGCGAAGACCATTTTGTCGCAGACCTGAAATAATGTTCTGAGATTGGCTAAATGTTCTTCTTCTGTCTTTCCGGAGATCACAATATCGTCCAGATAGTTTGCTGCAGTAGGGACCGACACACAAACAGTTTGCAGATATTGCTGAAACAATGCAGGGGCGGATGCACACCCGAATGGCAGTCTTTTAAATCTATACAAACCAAGATGCGTGTTAACCACCAAAATGCGCTGGGATTCTTCGTCCACCGGTATTTGCAAGTACGCATTTGCTAGGTCCAACTTCGAAAAATATTTACCCGGGCACAGTTTGTCAAAAAGATCTTCCGGGCGGGGTAAAGGAAAAGTTGCAATCACTAGTTGTGGATTCACCGTTGCCTTGACGTCCACACAAAGTCTCAATTGTCCGGAAGGTTTTGGCAAAATTACTAAGGGTGATGCCCAGAGAGAAGCCTGCACACGTTCAATTACACCTTGTGATTCTAAATCGTGTAACATTCTTGCGACCTCATCACGCAGTGCGTGGGGAACATTGCGCGCTCTGAAAAATTTCGGTTGCGCGTTTACTTTCAGTTCCAAATGTGCTTCATAGTTCTTAGCGCAACCAAGGCCCGGTGCAAAAATGTCTGCAAATTCTTCACATAGACGAGAAACACTGGCTGAAGGCACAGTCTGGTTCACTGATAGGACCTGATTGGCTATAGACAAGTTAAACAACTGAAAAAAATCTAAACCAAACAAGTTCACTGCAGAAGAAGAACGAAGGATGTACAATGACACAAGTTTGGTTTGTCCCTTGTATGTTGCAAGAAGGCTGCACTGTCCTAACACAGGGATCTTGTGACCTGAATATGTAGTTAGCTTAACATTTGCGGCACGCAACGGAGGTGTGCCCAGTTGTTTGTACGTGTCTTTATTGATCAAGGAAACTGCAGCTCCGGTATCGAGCTGGAATGGTATCACGTGGCCATGAATGTCCAAGTCTACAAAAAGTTTATTGTCCTGCTGACGACAAGAGCGACTGTCTCATGCAACGTGAACCGACACTGGTACAGAAGCACTCGCGACTTGACGTGATGTCCGTCGATGACGACGCACACTATGTGTGGGACGAACACAGTCACCATTAGAGAGAGTGGCACTGGGTGGAGTGGAATTAACTACATGAATTTCCATGGGCGAAGGTTCACGAGCCTGAGTATTCTTGGTTCGATTCCGATTCCGGCGCGAAGCAAAGGGCCTGGAATGGGTGGTAGTGTCCGATCTTAGCTTTTTCTGGCAAACACTTTGAACATGTCCTTTTTTATTACAGAAAAAGCAAATAGCTTGGCGTGACGGGCAATTGTCACACGAATGTCTAGTAGCACACCGCGGGCATGACTTTAGCACTGCATTTGCTCGCTGGCGTGGCAAACGTAGCGGAGAGCTTGGCGGCAGCTGCGCGGATGAGCGCGAGGGCTGTTTACTGTTCCGTGCAGCGCGCCCGGCGGGCCAGTTAACATGACACACGACTGGCGAAGTTGCAAATGATTCCTGAGCAAAGTCAAGTGTGTCCTGCCTATCCAATATGTCCATCACTTGTTGAAGGGAGGGATTGACTAGTTTCAAAATCTGTTCCCTGATACGAACATCAGAAACGTTCTGTGCAATTGCATCACGCACCATAGTATCTGAATAAGGGAGTCCACAGTCACACTCAAAAGCACAATCCCTAGTAAGGCCTTGCAAAGTTGCAACCCACTCCCGATTAGTTTGACCGGCCGTACGTTTTGTACGAAAGAACGTATACCTTTTTGCAACGACATTGACTGATTCTTTGAAATATGCATCTAATGCAGACAAAATTTCGTCGTAGGACAGAGTTGCTACGTCGCGTCGGGGAAACAATTTCACTATCACTCGGTACGTCTGGACGCCTACACACGAAACCAAAAAAGGCTGCCACTCAATACCTTGAATTCTGTAGGCGGCGAGATGGAATCCAAATTGGCGTGACCACTCTGTCGAGCTTTCCAGTGCCGCATCAAAAGGACAAGAAGGTGGTGCAACTGCGTGTTGTGGCTGCGGTAGCGGTGAAGCGGCGGCTGCCACAGCGTTTTGCAGTGCACGTTGACCCTGGACGAGCTATCCAAGGGCATCCAATAAGGCCTGCGTCTGCTGATTCTGCAAGCGATAAAATTCGGACAGTACACCTGGAGATGGTGGCGAAGCCATGACAAGTAAATTAGGGCAATACGAACGCTAAATCCTCATTGCCATGTGCTGTGTTGGCAGACGAGCCAACACTGTGTTGCTAGAGGAGGCCGAAATGCACGCGTTTAATTACACGCAGACTGGCGTGAGGTCTGGAACAGTTAAGGGAATTTTTAGTAGCAAATAAAGTACGTAGTTGATGTAATACTTAACTTTAATCCATAACTGTAGAACATCGGTCTGACGGTACAGTAATAAGAAGCTCAATATAAATTGGTAATGGCGCCTTGCTAGGTCGTAGCAAATGACGTAGCTGAAGGCTATGCTAACTATCGTCTCGGCAAATGAGAGCGTATTTGTCAGTGTAGCATCGCTAGCAAAGTCGGCTGTACAACTGGGGCGAGTGCCAGGACGTCTCTCTAGACCTGCCGTGTGGTGGCGCTCGGTCTGCAATCACTGACAGTGGCGACACGCGGGTCCGACGTATACTAATGGACCGCGGCCGACTTAAAGGCTACCACCTAGCAAGTGTGGTGTCTGGCGGTGACACCACGTAAACTATCCCGAGAAAGTCTATTAACAGAGATTCAAGAACTGGCTTTAAATGATTACTCTAGGTATATAATACAACCCCTATGTGTTGCTCACATAGGAATAGTGAGGGTAAAATTAGTATAACTATTGCATGCACAGAAGCATTCAAACATTCATTCTTCCCGCACTTAACATGTGAATGGAACGGAGAGAAACCCTAATGACTGGCACAGTGGGATGTACCCTCTGCCATGCAAATCATGGTGGTTTACAAAGTGTAGATGTAAAACATGAAATTGAATCATTGCTCATTGCTCCATTGTGTTTTGTGACACAATGACCTTGACACACTGTGGCTGCATGTCCACTACGTAATATTGCCTGCTCACAGCTGACTTGTCAAATGCACGTCTGTTGTTTACAATCATTAGTTCAAGCTGGCACTTCAGTTACTATACTGACAAGCATTCTTAGAAATGTCAATAGATTTGGGTTTTTGTTATTGTGGATTTTGTTCTTCATAGGTTATGTCATTTTTGTAAATTAATGCTGACAAGAGGCCTGTCCTTCTTGACCCTGGGGTCTGAATGATCTACTGCTCCTCTTTAGTGTAATCCACCCTATCCCTTTAATTGTTGTAGCCCTGCAAAATATACAGGACAACTTTTGTGCAATTTGTGTAATGGTGTGGTTCTCCAGAAGAGTGGAGTGGTAGAGTGGACAGCCAATAGTTGATGAAACATTCATTCACTCTCTAATAAACAGGTGTAGAAACAATAGAGTGGCTTGAAAATAAGTTCATATTTGATGTGTCAAAATAATAGAGGTTGAAGGCTATCAACAAAATCTTTATTTATTATTGAAAAATGCAGTTCAGGAATTTACTTTGTAGAAAAGCACTTAAATGCAACAGCTTGTATGCAGCACTCAAACAATGAACAAAATTTTGCATGGCGCCTTGGCTTGTGGACACTGTTGCTCCGTCTTGTTGAAAGTGTGTTCTTTGGTTATAACCAGGAAATTTTTGCAATTCGGGCACCAAAAAGTCATTTAACATTGTCACACAACGTTCTGAATTCACTGTCACTGGACGACCACTCTCATCCTCTGAAAAGTCTGGACCAATTATCTCTCGAGTCGACATCGCGGCCTGTACAGTAATTTTTGGCGAGTCATCAAGTTTCTCGTGCTTCTGTTTGGGGTTCATTTGTACTGCATTGGTGGTAATTTTGCTTACTGGCATGACCGTTCAGGTGAAAATGAGCCTCATCAGAAAATGAGACGTTGTTAAATGAAGGGCACTGTCACATCATTAACTAAGTACAGTCCATGTCTGGCATCTTGAGGCTTTAATTCCTGCAGTAATTAGATTTTGTAAGGGTGTAGTTTAAGGTCTTTTTGCAGAATTTGATGCAGTGATGAGCTATGTACATTTAAAGAACTTGCACAGTTACGATTGGAGAGGTTAGGATTGTCAGGTACAGACTGATTTATAGTTTCCAAGGATCTGCTTGTGCCTGATGACTTTGTTCGCCCAGATTTCAATTTGGTTGGTGTTGAACCGGTCTCCTCAAACGTTGTGATCCATTTGCAGGTAAGGGGTACTCTTGGTGCATCATTTACATTACACTGTTCACAATCACTGCAAAATTTCCCCCACACTACAATTGCCAAACCACTGTTTTTGTAAAATTCTCACATAAAGAGCACGCTGGCAGCTCCCAAGAAGCAGTCCGTATCAACTGAATTCCTAAAGGCCAATCCTGCGATGAAAGTACCACCCACTCTCTTCAGATTTGTAGCGCATGCGAAGAGTGTTCTTCAGATACGGACTTCCTTTTGAGACACCCTGTATGTGCCCACTGGTGATAGGTGTCAAGCTGCAGGCAACAAACCTCGGGCCAGGGCAGGCTGACATTGGCATGCTGGTCTCGGCACCTCTCACGTGTGTGGCTCTGCTGCTGTCTGGCTAGCAGCTGCCCCACAATTCTGAGTCAGGTTGCAGTGCCTCACCCCCCCACGGCTGCAGGTGGAGTGAATTGACATTCGGTGTCAGCGGTAGTTGGCGGCATTGCCCAGTGTAAAACGCCATATTGGTGGCTGGAGGTCATCGGCTGGCATCATTGGACCCCAGTGGTTTGAGATTGGAAGGTGTACAGTTCTTACCTCAGACTTTGAGGTGTTGTTTGGACCCCTGGCAGGAATTCACGTGGAGAATGCGGTGGAGTGGGTTGCATCTGTGATAGCTGCGTCTGGAGAGTGTTGATGACCCCACAGTAGAGACCAGCCTTAGCCTGGCTGTGCCAGTGTCCTTCTCGGAAAGCCTGGGAGTGTACAAGGGGGTACGCAAAAGAAACTGAACTTTTTTTTAACTTATTTATTCACGTTTTAAGCACTAAGCTTCAATCCCCTTCAAGATATGCTCCAGTCCACTAAAACACTTGGCTAATCTTTTATTCCATTTTTCAAAACATTGTTTAAATTCATCTTTTGTGATGCTTGACATTGCCCTCTTCGTTTTTTTCTTCACCTCAGCAACATCAGCAAAGCACTTTCCTTCCACATTTCCTTTCATTCTTGGGGGGGGGGGATAAGAAGAAGAAGTCGCACGGAGCAAGGTTAGGTGAGTATGTGGGGGTTGGGGGGTGAGGAACAGTCATAATAGTTTTGGTCAAGAATTGTCATACAGAAGGGGCTGTGTGAGCAGGGGCATTGTCATGATGGAAGAAACAGCCGCCTGACTGCCGCATATCAGGCCGCTGTTGTGCAATCTTTCCAAGACTTCAAAGTTAAGACTGGTTAAGGGTGACTCTGTGGAAAAAAACTCTGAATGAACAACTTCTCTCACGTAAAACCAAATCGGCATTGTTTTAATGTTTAATTTCATCTGATGAGTTTCTTGAATTCTTCCACTGGCTTGATTGTAGCTCTGATTCAGGATTGTAAAAATAGCACCAAGCTTCATCACTTGTGATAATTAAAAGAGGTTTGGATCATTTCAGGACTCTTCTTGCAACCTTGCTTTCATGCAACGTTGTTTTTAGTCAGCAGTCATACGAATTTGGGAGCCACCCTTTTCATTCCAAAATCTTTGGTGGCAGTTCGTTGCACTGTACTCAAAGTCACTCCCAACAGCTCCACAACTTTTTCAGTGGCCCATAGTTGATCTTTATTGATGATTACGCTGATGTTTTCAACATTTTCATGTGACGACCAGAGCGAGGTTTGTCGTCAGTTGACATTTCACCATTTTTGAAAGAGGAAAAACGCCCAAACTCTAGAGTTTTCCTGTAGCGTCATCCTTGTATGTCATTTTTAACATTTCAAGAGTTTCTGTTCCATATTTTCCAAGCAGAAAGCGGAATTTCACCAGAGCATGCTGTTCACAAAAATCAGCCATTGAAAAAGTTGTCGCTATAAACTCTTCTGAAACTAGTTCCGACACTCCTCAGTGATAGCACTCTGCTTATTGGCTCTGAAGTATTCACGTTATGTGCTCCCAGCAGCAAAACGTAGTACTACAACAGCTCTGCCCACCAAAAAATTAGTTCAGTTTCTTTGAGTAACCCACCATATATTCATCAGAATGCCTTTTTAATGCAGAAGGCACATGCTACCCCATACTTCAGTGCTGTTGAAACTTCCTATGGCTAGTTGTTTCTTAGAGAATGGTGTTACTATCCAGGAAGCTGCCAGTATGACAAAATGCTGCATCGGCTGGGTTTGGCTCTCACTCTGAATATGGCATTGGGCTCCTGTCTTGGCCTGTACCATTACATTTGGAAGGTAGGAGAGGAGCTTCTGGCTGGTTCTACTATGAGATGGGGTTGGGAAATGTCAATAGTGCCGAGATAGCTCAGCCGGGGACCATTTGTCCATGGAAGGTAATGGTTCGAATCCCAGTATGCCGCACAGTTTTAATCTGCAAGGAAGTTTCATTCTGGGCACACTGTGCAGCAGAGTAAAAATTAATTCTGGAAGAAATAATACTACTGATATCTAGGGAAGTATAGTTTACAATATTGTGAAAAGGAAAGCTGCTACCCACCACATAGTGGAGATGCTGAGTCGCAGATAGGCACAACAAAAAGACTCTCACAATATAAGCTTTTGGCAATTCTGGCCTTTGTTGAAAATAGACCCCCCCCCCCCATTACACACACACACACACACACACACACACACACACACACATATGACTGCAGTCTCTGGTAGCTGAAGCCACACCGTGTATGAGTTGCGTTTGTGTATGGGATTATGTGTGTTTGTCGTCTATTTTCGACAAAGGCCTTGATGGTCTAAAGCTAATATTTTGACAGTTGTTTCGTTGTGCCTATCCACAATCAGTATCTCCGCTATATGGTAAGTAGCAACTTTCCTTCTCATACTATTGTTACATTCCATCCTGGATTTTCCATTGTTTCAAAATGTAATTTTCGACATTGCAATGCCTGTGTTGTTAAGAACAACAATGCAATGTTCCTTTGGACATGCACGGATGTCCAAAGGAACAGGCACTGCAGTGACTACAGCCGTTACAAAATACATGAAATGTATTCACAGTTGCAAATACGAGCAACCATCACCTGTACAAGAAAACGACGACAATGAAAATTCGTGCTGGACTGGGACTCGAACCTGGATTTCCCACTTTACGTGTGCAGTTGGCTTAACCGCTGTGGCTATTCGCGCATGACCCATGGCCAGAACCAAACTTCCATATGTCATTCCAGTGTGACAACCTCTACTCGTACACACATTATGTAATTCCTGTACAGGAGGGGACATTTTAATTGAAAGCCGCTGCCCAGTATCAGCAGATAAGTATGATATTGCAATGCCTTTGTTGTTGAGAAGAGTGATACAGTGTTCCTTCGCACGTTCGTGCATGTCCGATGGAACAGGCACTGTGGTGACTACAACTGTTATGAAATAAATGAAATGTATTCACAGTTGCAAACATGAACAACAGTCAGCTGTATGAGGGAGCAATGACAGTGAAAATTTCTGCCGGACTGGGACTTGAAGGAACATTGCAATGTTCTTCTTAACAACAAAGGCACGGCAGTATTGTATTTATATGCTGATACCAGGCAGCAACTTTCAATTACAATGTCTTTCCCATAAAGGGGAACAATATAATGTGTGTAAGAGTACAGGCTGTGATGCAGGATTGACAATGTATGGAAGTTTGGCTGTGTCCAGGGTCATGAATGGGTAGCAAAAGTGGTTAAAATGAACATTCATGTAAAGCAGGGATTCAGAGTTTGAGTCCCAGTCCATTGCATATTTTCTTTGTCGTCGTCCCCTTATACAGCTGACAGTTGTTCATATTTACAACTGTGAATACCTTTGATGGATCGATGGCCTTTGTAGTCTGGTCCCTTCAACCCCCACAACCCACAATATATTTAGTGTGTCATCCACTTTTGTGTGTGTGTGTGTGTGTGTGTGTGTGTGTGTGTGTGTGTGTGTGTGTATCAGCAGTGCATCATGAAGGTAAGCACAGTCTCTTTGTAGTTTTGAACGTTTCTCTAGTGATTTTTCCTGTCAATATGCACAGTATTAACTCTCCGTTTAGAAGCATACTGGATTTTGTTTTGCAGGGACTTGCAGACCTCGCCGCTAAGGATGGTGTTGTTGTCCTCACCTTACCAGTGGATGATGAGCTAGTGCTCCCTCCACTTCTGTCCGAACCACAGCCAGCTGTCGTCGCCGTGCAGCCAGCTGCTGTGGAGTGTCTGGAAGCTGCCAGCCAGACGTTCACGGATGTTGAATCGCGGGATGCTGCTGCTTGCTCGGTAAGCGGAGCTGAAAGTTTCCAGCATGTAAGGCTGATCTTATTTTGATGCTGCCAATGCTGCGCGCTAGACTGTCTGGGACTAAAGTTGCAATGGCGTCTGTCAGAACAGTCAAATCGTGTGCATGATATGTAACTTCCTGGCTGTTAATGATGCTGGGATGATGTGCCTTCTCAGCATGACAGTCATTTTTTTATAAATGTGACATTATCTTGGCATCTGTAGGCCTTATAAATTATAATAGTTTTTTCACTGTCTGGATCATAAAGGTTATTTTAACTTATTCATTGTCAGTTAAGATTCTCTTCATAGGGAGCTGATGTTGAGTGGAAGGATACTGTGCCACAAATTTATTAATTTATTTATTAAAAACACAAACATATTTAGAAAATAATGCAGGACAATCTGAGCAGCTCCCCGAGCATTAATTAAATTAATTTTCAACAACGCAGCTGTTGGTAGATATTACATAACTTTCAGAAATGACTGACTGGAATAATAAAAAAAAATATATTTTGCTTGTTTTGAAAACAACATTAAGTTAAAGAAAATTAATAGATGTTTAGCACAGAAGTCTAATGAGATAAAATTAACTTGCGTATTGCACATTACAAGTTTCAGAAACATATTGGAAATAGCTAATAGACCAATAACATCAGTCATTCACAATCTTGTGACTGTTTGCATATAATTAGAAGGTAGACCACTGGTCCAAGCAAGCAGAATAACCTGACAACATTAAATTTAGAGTATGATTGATACAAGTGGGAGTTGCAGAGACAATCAATTTCCCTTTCTTCATTTAAGTGTGGATGGCGATTACCAGTATAAACACCCTCAGTAAAGGCATTTATCGTACCCATGCCACTTTACGTGGACCCAAAATATAAACAACAGATACGTCAAACTATCTTATAACATACTAACTATACCTAGCGAACTTTGTTCCGTCTCTGAAAATCTTTATATGTTATAGCTGACCCGGCAAACGCTGTTTTGCCGTATGGATTATCTCTAGTCTGTAAGAATAATGTATACGTGTAACACTATGTATATGTGTAACACAGTAGCCGTTGTTGGCGGGAGCTCGTGACACGAACAATAATAATGGCTGAAAACTGTGTAGGGAGTGAGAAAAGGCTTAGGGGGAAGTCCAGCAGTACCGGACACTATTAGTTCTAGCGTTTTTACAGTAGATCGCATGTATTTAACAATTGCAACCGATACATGGCTCGTCCATGAGCGTACAAACATAGGCAATTTCGTGTCGAAACGTGTTCGCCAGCATTATGAATAAAGCCAAATGCACACGAATAGATTTTTATTGTACATAAAAATATTGTACGATTAAATTCCCTTAGAGGAACAAAGGAGAGCATAGGAACTAAAAGAATTTGATTGTACGATATTGTTCCGTATGGTAAAAATTGATGCGTGTGCGCTAGGCCTAAATGTCGGTCTGGCGAATGACGCATGCTACCTAGTTAAACTTCTCGGTCTAGTTACATCGATTCAAAGAGGGATGTTAGAGTCGTTGCTTTTGGTACGTTTTCTTCAATTAAATATCTATCGAATAGTAAGACTATCACCGGTATACACCTGGCAGGGATAACTGATCAAGTGATAATTGATCAGTTATTGACCAGGGTTGAAAATTATTAAGTTATTAAAATCGCTTTTTAAAAATAGGGGTTGGTGGTAGAAGGGTGAAAATTTAGGGTTGTGTGTATTTTTTAATGCCACACCATAAAAAAATAAAAATAAAAAGTTCTGTCCAAAAAATAAGAAGAAATTTTTTTTGGGGGCGGACCACACTTATCACTTACGGGTATAAAAAATAGATTACAACCAATTCTCAGACCTACCGAATATACATGTAAAATTTCATCAGAATCAATCGAGCCATTTCGGAGGAGTATGGCAACTAACACTGTGACATGAGAATTTTATATGTAAGGATGAACCACTAATTAGCAATTTGTGTTTACAACACAAATAGACACTGTAAATACACTTGAAAAAGACAAATGTCATGCATGAAGTACCTGGTTCCAAAATAAACAAAAAAATTCATTTATAGTACGGCCAAACGTAATCAAATAGCTCAAGCACCACTGTCTTAGCCACACCCATTCGCAAAAACGTAACTTGAGTGTGATCTCCTAAAGTATTTGCGAACAAAAAAGTTGACACGTCACAATGTGTAGCCATGTTGGCAGTTAGAATAGCCGCTGTGCGACACAACATAATTGTGCAGACGGTAGTCAGATGCTCACCATAATTTCTTGCAAATCGAAGCGTAAGTTGAGAACCACTCGACCAAGGACTGCCATCGAGTAGGTGTTATGCTAAGAATCGGGAATCGCCAGATGCTATGCAGCAGACACTTCTGCACCCGATTCTCAAAACTGGCAGACGAGAACTCAGCCTGGCACCACAGTGGACACAGGCTTCTTGCAAATTCTCATGCCAAGAACAAGTCGGGCTCCACACATTGTGCAAAGATAGCTTTTTCAACAAGCAATTTTCACAGCCTCAGCTGATACTGAACCTGCAGCAACCAAAATCACAATCTTTAGGAGTGGGCGAAGGATACTGTGAGCCACGTTGTCACGGCGTTTACTCCAGCCACTGTGCAATACACCACTCAGCCGACCATCACTTTGAGATTGCCTTCTGGCCGTGACAGCACTTAAATGCTGGTCCACGGGCCTGCCCTTTACAGGTGACAAACCACTCGAAAAGCTACTGTGGCCAGAGAGGCTAGTAATTAGTGGGAACTATCGATATCAAAAAGCGCTTGCATGGCAAAATTTGTGTAGAATGCCATTTTTATAATTGGTTTGGAGCACTGCAGTTTTGTTAGCATATCTGTGCCACAGGTTAATAACAGTACCATTAGACACAAGGTCCCATTTTACATTAAAGTTGTTACTTCGCAGTGTTCCCATCATCATACTCCTTACAGTATGATAAAGGAATAAAACAGTTTCTATGCATTTTGAGGTCCCCCAAAACTGTTCATAAATAAATGAAAAGTATGTTTGCAGTTCAGAGAATGAAGAAACTGATATAACTCATCATTGGTATCCAGTGCTGTGTGACGTATTCTCTCACAAAACATGTCTCCATTAAATATTCTATCCGCTCAAAAAGTATCTGGACCCCTTTTAGAAGAATCTGAAACTCTGGAGGAATAGCAGCCCATCGTTCCTATAGAGCCAATGTTGGAATCCTCAAAGGAAAGCACTCTTGTACCCTAGGACCACCTCATCTTTATTTCTGTTGGCCCTACAGATGGTGGCAGGTAGCATTGTACAACCCAAACACTTCCATGACGTTGCCATAGGATATTGCTCGATTCATCAATCGTTTCTGATCATCCACTGTTCAGTGGAGTCCCTCTTTACACCACCTCAAGTGTCGCTTGGCATTCACTACAGAAATATGTGGTTTATGGTGAGCTTCTGAACCATTTTACCCTATTCTCCTTAACTTCGTATGCAGAGTCATTGTGCTATCTGGTCTGCTTCTTATACTTAGGAACTTAAAAGTGATTCATTCTGCTGGTTTCAGGTGATTTTTAACAACCACCCTTCGCAGTGCTCAGTGGCCGCTGTCTGTCTGTACATGAAGTGTCCTGGTCATGATCTAGCAGTGGTTTTCTCTTTGTGCTTCCAGTTCACAATCTCTTCACCAAGAATTGACTTGAGCAGTGGGAAGGTTGAAAAAATGTCCTTGATGGATTTTTTACCCAGGTGACATCCATGTTCAAAGTCACTGAGCTCAAGAGGTTACTCATCATGCAGATGTTGACTGAAAGGCAACATCTGACCATTTATAATTTTTAAATAAACATGCTGGTTCCTGTTAATGGTCACTTCAGTGATACGAAAAATATCTTCAAAATGTCACAGACCCACCACTGGCAGGAACCTGACCTTGCACACATTTAGGATGAAATGCTTCAAATGGCCTTCATCACACATAACAATGTCTGTAATTTGAATACAGGTAAAAACGTGATTCGCAAACCACCTTCTGTTCCGCTAGTTAGCTACTGTCCACGTTCGATGATTTCTAGCTCGTTGAAGCTTTATGCACCTGTGTGAGCAATGGTCTTTGGCGAAATGACTGACTCCAAATCTTTACTGCATACATTTCCCGTCGCAATGCTCTCTCTCTAACTGGTGAGGCTGGATCTTCACTCACTGCCTGCAGGAAATGCTGTCGGGTTTGGAAGGGATTTTGATTCACAAGCTGTGAAACATGTCTCCAGTCCCTCTCAGTCAGGATCTTTTTCCAACCGCAATTCTAAAGTGTTTCGTGGCCATGTGTGTTACACATCAAATCAGCAGAATGAATCACTTGTAAGTTATGAAGTGAAGTGTTAGAAGCAGGTAGCACAATGACTGTGCATAGGGAGTTAGGGAAAATAGGGTACAATGGTTCAGAAGATCACCATAAGCCATGTATTTCTGTAGTGAATGCTAAGCGACACTTGAGGTGGTGTAAAGAGGGACTGTGGAACACCGTTGCTTGTACATATGTTAGACAGACACGGTGAAATAGTAACAAATACAGCAACTTCGCACACTGTACAGTTGTGGGCATAGCCAAACACTGTTGCCTCTTTTTGCCAGTCTGTAACGTCCATACATTTACCCATGTTTACATACAATGTCCACTTGAAGTGTAAATGTCTCACTCATCGTTACTTCTTTATGCTCAGATAGTGGCAGTGAATGCACAGTTCAATATGTGACTCGATTGCTGTGCCACCTGTAGAGGCTTAATGATTCACCTGTGCTTGCACACTCAGACGACTAATGTTTGTCCCTGACACTGGTAGAAGTTGAATTGCCTCGTTTACAATGTTGCCAACCTTAGAAAGTAATTGCGGAATAGCTGTTGCCAAATGTCTTGGGCACTAAACATTATGTTGCGTTGTGTGTTGCTTGTTATTTTCTTTTCTTATTTTGAGATGAGCGGTGAGACTAATGCAGGTCTATCACGAGGTTCGAGCATGACTCTCGCGACACCAGAAGGAATCGGCATCCGAACGTCAATTCTGGTTTTGCAAAAATGCAGATCATGGTTGTAAGATGGCTGTCCTGTGAGAGGTTGGTTGGACTTACTTCCCCTGCACCGATCTTCAGCTGTTCAGTGTTCACAGATATAATTTGCTTATGCTCGCAGCTGGCGGCTGATCGCATTAAAGTAACCACACTGAAAGTCTTCCTGTATAGTGCGAATAGATTTATTTTCGGTTCTACTTCCACTCAAACTACCTATCTTAGCATTGTCAAGTATGGGTCAAATGTCCGACAAAAGGGCTCTGAAACACGCAAACTAGGGCTTATACACTACAAATTTGAAATAGGCGTCCTGCAGATTTTATAATTACTGAACTGACTGGATGCTGAGAAACACATTACATTAAAGAAGCTTTCTGTTCAGAGGTGAGAAAATGCTGCTGCTTCTCAACAGAAGCAATCACTTGCTGGAAGCTTAAACAAAGAGCAAAGAAAAGAACAGGCAAAGACTATTTTGGAAAAAGCTGTTGAAGCTTTTGCAGAAGCAAATATTCTACTCAAAAATCTCTTATTATCTAGAATAAAAACTATTAATTCTGTGTTATTTTTATTTTATTTCCAGTAACTGTATTTTTCGTTTTCTTTTAATCTTTTTCTTTTGTGATCTATTTTGTCTTAGCCACATAGAATGGCATACTTCGTGTAATGTAAAAAGAGTTGGTGATAGGACCATCTCTCTGTATTTGGTAGCTTTCTACAGTGTAACAATGTGTGTCATTCTCATTTCCATTATTATACAGAGAAATATTTGTCGACAGATTGTCGGAGGTGGTGTTCTGTCTGCCGTTGACAAGGACACGTCCAGCAATGAAAGTGAAGACAGTAGAGAATCGATGTCTGAAGAGACTGTCACAGCAGCCACAAATATTACAGAAGCTGTACCATTGGAGGCGAGTGATGCGGGACCTAACAGCGCTGCAGTGAATGACGGAGAGAGTCCGTCTGTGGGTGGCAGTTCGTCTGGAGCAGTTTCTGAAACAGAGATACCACTGACTGGTGCTGGCGAATGTCTTCCAGTAATGGACGAGTCTGCTGATTTTTCTGTTTCAATCCAGAAGAGCGAAGAGAATTATGACGGGGAGTCGAATGCGGTGAGGAGGAAATCGACGAGAACGTGCAAAGGTCTTCGGTACCACCAGTTCATGGTAGAAGGCCGTCTCAAGAAAGGCCATCGTCGGGCACTCTCTCGTGGCTCATCTGAGAAAGGAGGAAAGGTGCTGAGGTAAGCATGGTGGTATGTATGCTGTTTGCTCCACAGGTCAGGGAAATAAGTGCTGGGTGGCATTCAGGTCCCTCGAGTCGTACTGTAGTGTACGTTCAGCAACTGAGTACTGGGTATCTTCCGTGCCCATTCATGTGATCAGCCTGTTTAGTGGTGGTCATTCCAAAATAAAATGCCGTGTGATGGTCACAAGTTAGTTGGTAAACATCATCTATGATACCACACGTTGTTCTACCTTGGCAATGTAAGATTTACCTGTAATGGGATTGGTGTATATGGCAGTGGATGCATGCTTGGGACAGGTTTTCCTGTGAGAATGATTGCACAGCTAGGAATCTCAGAGTAGAGATAATGGTATGGGAATATAGTACGGTTTGACAAGGACGTTGCAGTGGTTAGAAGGGCAACAGTAGGTTAAGTGGGGAGGATGTCGGGGAGAAATGATCTGACTTCTGGATTGACTTGAGAAAGTCACAGCCTTGGTGGGGTAATGTATTGAAACATTTGAGGGAAGTGAGGTCCTGGGTGCCAAGGGGATGCTGCTGAGTTTCGTCAAATCAGGTCTCTATTTTGTGCAACTAAAATACTTGAATAGTTGTTAGAACTTTCTAACTACACCTTTATATTACTTTCTTAGATAATCATCATTCAGATTTAAGCATTTGTCATGTCTCTTAGGAGTAGACAAATTCCCTCTGCATAAAATTCTGCCACGTATCATTGCAGACAGCCTGCAACATAATCTCAAAGTTCTTCGCAGTTGAGCTTTGGGAACCGAGGTGTTTTTCCGTCGATGCAAATAGATGACAATCACTTGGAGCAAAGTCTCGACTATTGGGTGGTTGTGAAAAAGTGCCCCAGTTAAACTGCATGCAACAATTCTCGTGTTTGCTGGGTCGAGTGTGGCTGAGCAGTGTCCTGCAGAAATGTCACGCACATCATACTGCTTGCTCAGAATGCCTCTTTGATGAACCTTAATGCCTAATGGTAGACTTCAGAATTGATCAACCTTCATTCAGTGCCTTCTTCCCACCCCCCAACAAAGCAATATGTGGTCCATACATGGTTTCAGTTGTTAACCAATTGAAACCTTTACTTTCTAACTTAAAGCATGTGACATGCTTGGTTCATGTCCATCTCAGCATTTGTGAATCCATAAGGAACGAATACAGCCTTGTAGATCAGTTCGTCTGTGCCGTGAAGAAGAGTCTACTGAAAGCTCCAAGACCTGTTGTTGCCCACAGGGAAACCATTGGCTTGCCCCTCCAAATTTCCCAGCCATTACTCATTGGGGATCTTGGATTGAGTGTGCTGCTATGTCGTGTGAGAATAATTAGAGTTTTTGCTTTCTTTGGATCCAGCCAATGCTGGTGTAATTTCCAAGGCACAGCAACTTCTGTTAACGGAGAAAATACATAATTAGCAGAGAAAACTGTATTGCATCCATAGTGACAAGTACCTGACTGCAGCTATTAAATAACTAGAAGAAAAAGTCTGGGAACGGAAAACCAATGGGATATTTTTACTTATGTGAGGGAGCAGTTAAATGGCTTTGCTAAAGACAAACTTGAGTCTAATCTTCAGAAGAATCTATACATTGAGGAATTCGCCACATCTGTAGAGTGGCCATTTTGAGTGAATGCAAGGTTTGCCCCACTGGTTTCTGTGGATGTTGAAAGAAGCTTTAGCATCTACAAAGACATTCTATCTTGTAATCAAAACAGGCTTATTTTAAAAGAATGTAGGTATGCTTGATGTCCTGAGGTACATGTTTTTTCCTTCTTTCAATGAGTGATAATTTGATGTATGTGTTTTGATAATTTGGTGTACATATTTGTAATGCAATAAACTAGAATAGAGGAAAGAGAAATTGGTAAATTAGTTGAATGAGCCACACTTTTTTCATCTGAAATATGCACCTAAAATCCTAACCCTGATCATCACTTATCGTCAATTTCAACAGCTTTGGGATTGTTTGCCACTTGAAGCTGTATTACAGAATGGATTTCACATTTGTCAGGATTTTCAATTGCAACATTCACTTTGAACAGCCACTCCAAGCAAACAAGAAGCAATTGGGCTTTTTCAGAATCAAAGTTCTAAGCACAATGACTTATTGTCTGAGATGGTGTAACAATTTGTCTCCTATAAACCTGTTGTTGTTGTTGTTGTTGTTGTTGTTGTTGTTGTTGTCTTCAGTCCTGAGACTGGTTTGATGCAGCTCTCCATGCTACCCTATCCTGTGGAAGCTTTATCATCTCCCAGTACTTATAGCAACCTACATCCTTCTGAATCTGCTTAGTGTATTCATTTCTTGGTCTCCCTCTACAATTTTTACCCTCCACGCTGCTCTCCATTACTAAATCGGTGATCCCTTGATGCCTCAGAACATGTCATACCAACCGATCCCTTCTTCTAGTCAAGTTGTGCCACAAATTTCTCTTCTCCCCAATTCTATTCAGTACCTCCTCACTAATTATGTGATCTACCCATCTAATCTTCAGCATTCTTCTGTAGCACCACATTTCGAAAGCTTCTATTCTCTTCTTGTACAAACTATTTATCGTCCATGTTTCACTTCCATACATGGCTACACTCCATACAAATACTTTCAGAAACGACTTCCTGACACTTAAATCTATAATCGATTTTAACAAATTTCTCTTCTTCAGAAACGCTTTCCTTGCCATTGCCAGTCTGCATTTTACATCCTCTCTACTACGACCATCATCAGTTATTTTGCTCCCCAAATAGCAAAACTCCTTTACTACTTTTAAGGGTGTCATTTCCTAATCTAATTCCCGCAGCATCACCTGACTTAGTTCAACTACATTCCGTTATCCTCCCTTTGCTTTTGTTGTTGTTCATCTTATATCCTCCTTTTAAGACACTGTCCATTTCGTTCAACTGCTCTTCCAAGTCCTTTGCTGTCTCTGCCAGAATTACAGTGTCATCGGGAAACCTCAAAATTTTTATTTCTTCTCAAGGGATTTTAATTCCTACTCCAAATTTTTCCTTTGTTTCCTTCACTGCTTGTTCAATATATAGATTGAATAACATCGGGGATATGCTACAAGACTGTCTCACTCCCTTCCCAACCACTGCTTCCCATTCATGCTCCTCAACTCCTATAACTGCCATCTGGTTTCTGTACAAATTGTAAATAGCCTTTTGCTCCCTGTATTTTACCCCTGACACCTTTAGAATTTGAAAGAGAGTATTCCAGTCAACATTGTCAAAAGCTTTCTCTAAGTCTACAAATGCTAGAAACGTAGGTTTGCCTTTCCTTAATCTTTCTTCAAAGATAAGTCGTAGAGTCAGTATTGCCTCACGTGTTCCAATATTTCTACAGAATCCAAACTGATCTTCCGCGAGGTCGGCTTCTACCAGTTTTTCCATTCGTCTGTAAGGAATTCGCGTTAGTATTTTGCAGTTGTGACTTATTAAACTGATAGTTCGGTAATTTTCACATCTGTCAACACCTGCTTTTTTTGGGATTGGAATTATTATATTCTTCTTGAAGTCTGAGGGAATTTCGCCTGTCTCATACATCTTGCTCACCAGATGGTAGAGTTTTGTCAGGGTTGGCTCTCCCAAGACTATCAGTAGTTCTAATGGAATGTTGTCTACTCCCGGGGCCTTGTTTCGACTCAGGTCTTTCAGTGCTCTGTCAAACTCTTCACGCAGTATCATATCTCCCATTTCATCTTCATCTACTTTATCTTCCATTTCCATAATATTGTCATATTGTCCTCAAGCACATCACCCTTGTATGGACTCTGTATATACTTCTTCCATCTTTCTGCTTTCTCTTCTTTGCTTAGAACTGGGTTTCCATCTTGATATTCATACAAGTGGCTCTCTTTTTCTCCAAAGGTTTTATTAATTTTCCTGTAGGCAGTATCTACGAGGTGTGGCCAGAAAAAAACCGGACTAGTACTGGTGAAACAATAAAACGAATGCAATAAGGCTGAAAGTCGCGTGGCCTGTCACGTGACTCTCGCTCCGCCTACTGCTCGAGTTTCATCTGCCTCCTGCACTCAGTCTGCCCGTGGCGTCTGTTTTAAGTAGTTGACGTTTTGTCTGTGCTTTGGAAAATGTTGAGTGTACAGAAAGAACAGCGTGTTAACATCAAATTTTGTTTCAAACTAGGAAAATCTGCAAGTGAAACGTTTGTAATGTTACAACAAGTGTACGGCGATGATTGTTTATCGCGAACACAAGTGTTTGAGTGGTTTAAATGATTTAAAGATGGCTACGAAGACACCAGTGATGACACTCACACTGGCAGACCATTGTCAGCAAAAACTGATGCAAACATTGAAAAAATCGGTAAACTTGTTCGACACTTTCCTTGTCAACTCCTGTTAACTCAGACACTGCTCTGATTGTTAAACGGCGATCTTGTCGAACAAGTTTACCGATTTTTTTCAATGTTTGCATCAGTTTTCGCTGACAATGGTCTGCCAGTGCGAGTGTCATCACTGGTGTCTTCGCGGCCATCTTTAAATCGTTTAAACCACTCAAACACTTGTGTTCGCGATAAACAATCATCGCCGTACACTTGTTGTAACATTACAAACGTTTCACTTGCAGATTTTCGTAGTTTGAAACAAAGTTTGATGTTAACACGCTGTTCTTTCTGTACACTCAACATTTTCCGACGCACAGACAAAACGTCAACTACTTAAAACAGACGCCACGGGCAGACTGAGTGCAGGAGGCAGATGAAACTCGAGCAGTAGGCGGAGCGAGAGTCACGTGACAGGCCACGCGACTTTCAGCCTTACTGCATTCGTTTTATTGTTTCACCAGTACTAGTCCGGTTTTTTTCTAGCCACACCTCGTATCTTACCCCTAGTGAGATAAGCCTCTACATCCTTAAATTTGTCCTCTAGCCATCCCTGCTTAGCCATTTTGCACTTCCTATCGATCACATTTTTGAGACGTTTGTATTCCTTTTTGCCTGCTTCATTTACTGCATTTTTATATTTTCTCCTTTCATCCTACTTTATTTTTCTACATAATTTTCTCTGTGGGCAACAACACGACTTTTCATAATGTTGCACCAGTTTCTTCGACCCCCCTGCATAGAACTTCTCTGCCTGGGAACTGAACCAGTTGACAGTACTGAGTTTGTCACCTTCAGACCATTGTCTACAAAACCTTTGTTATGAGGGAGAGGCGAAAGTGGCTGGGTGTTAAGATTGAGCTGTAACGTGGATGATCAAAAAGTCCCCAGTGGACATGCTGAATCTTATCGTCAGTACAGGCGGTGATGTGTGGGTGCGTGCTGTGTTGGAGGTGGGCTGTCACGGGCTACAGCTTCCAGCACTACAGCTTTTGGATGGTGCATCTCAGTTTCGTGAGTGTTTCGCGGTAAGTGTCAGCTGTAATTGTTCACCCCCATTCCATGAAATGAGATGAAAGAATACATCCCCCCCCCCCCCCCTGCAGATGGCAACCATCATTTCTTGACCAAAGTAAGGAGATAAGTTGACTGCATTGACTGTTACTTCGACCCTTTGTTGGTGTATATTCACATTTGATTGCCCATAATAATATGGGGAAAATCATCTCCATCTTGTTGATACTGGTCTAAAAACACTGATCCACTTGATACTTTATTCTCTTTGTGTGTGTTGGTAAGAATTTTTGGAACCCACATTGTACATAATCTGCGGTATCTGAACTTACGTCAGTTGTGTAAATAGTCGTGCAGCCATCATGAGGAAATTAATCAGCTAGAGCACAAATTGTCAGTCACATCACAGCTTTAGGTGCACTTATTGAAAAGTTTCACTGTTTTGGATATTGAGGATATAGACAAATCATTAAATTCATATGGACATTTCTAAAGAATCGGCATCATAGTCTAACCTGTTTTTCACTCACTTCCAGGCCTGTAAGCTATATACAACTCCTGATGAATCTGAGCAGCTTACATCCTCTTGAACACAAAAATTGAATTATAGAACACACTTCACAAACAATGGGACCAGTGATTTTCGAAGTGATCGTTGTGTGTACTTTCACTCACAGTTAAACTACTACTGAATGAAAACAAAGGCTTCTGTGGCTTTGTAAACAGTCAGTAGATGCCACTTTGTTTGTACAACTTTGTGAGCTGTTAATGTTTAAAGACAAGCAAATGACCTGCTTTTTGAATATGCCTTGTATTAAGATCCAATGTGGTTACAGTTTAGCAACAATAATCAGTTTTCAGAATGCCAGTATTCCACAAACACAGGAGTGCTGTACTAATGGCCCCGTGTTGTGATTGTTTTGTTACGTAGGTCCAGCAGCTGTGCTCTTGCAGTACACAGTGCAGGTGTGCTTGCGTCGGTTCCTGCGACATCACCTTCGGATGTGACTTGTGCACTTCCTTCAGTCGCAGTTCCACCTGTAGGAAGCTCAAATGCAATGAGCAGCAGCAGCAGAGATGTCTCGTCAGGCAGTGACCGTTCTGATGCCGAAATGGACATGCCATTGGAAATGAGGAACCGTTTTAGCAGTCCAGACAAGTAAGTTCTGTGCAGCCATACTCTATGTAGTGAAAAATGGAACAGTTCTTACCAACAAAAACTAGTAGTTAGAATAATATGACTGATAGTCATTTATGTCATAATAATACATTCATTAATCATAAAGATGCTGCCAATACTTTGTCGTTTTAAGTGGTCCCATGGTATTTTTGTATGCCACAATAGCAGATCTGTAAGGCAGGAATTCAGTGAATAGCCCACTTGTATGTGTGATAAGAAATTGCAGAGTAAATGTAAACAGAGTGTATGGATTTTTGTGCTGCTCAAATGGCATGCCGATTGGGAGTTTACTCCACTGTCAACTCTGCTGAGAGTGGCATAAACAACACTCATCACTTTCCCTCAGTGACGCTGGTTTTCGTGGAAAATGGTGTACACTTCTCGTCAGTGCGCTATTTAAACAACCACAACAAAAGATCAGAAACCCTCACATTTAAATATGAGGAGTTTGCAATTTCTCACCATAAGGCTCGGTAACACTGCTAATATCCAGGGCTGAAGTATTGTCATCTGCAACAATTCTGTATAACACATTGCCACTCTTATTACTGCTTTAGTCGTCGTATTGTAGCAGACTGTGAAACGTGGCAGCTCCAGTGTCGATCTGCACCAATGAATTGCTTTCTATTTGTGGAAGGTGTTCAACCTGTGTAGATGATTTGTTGAATGCAAGTGCAGTATGGTGACAGCTGTTTATTGTGAAGCAAGATCTATGAATCGATAGGGCACTTAAAACAGAGGAGAACTTCTCTATGTGATGGGGAAAGATCAGGCAGGCCATTGAGATCAACAACCGAGGACAATTTGGAAGCCATTGGAGGACATGGTGATGGTAAACAGACGAATCAGAGTGGAAAAATTTTCCAGTACTTTACATATCCATCATAGTTCAGCATACTCCATCTTACATAACAGACAAAATTTTTGGAAAGTGTGTGCAAGGTGGGTTCCAAAAGAAGTCTCAGCACAGCTTAAAGCACAAATTATGGACATGTCTCGTAAACATTTGGGAGTTGCATTTTTACAGCAAATTGTTACTTTAGACAAAATGTGGGTGCATCAGCACGAACCAAAAAATACGGCTGCAAGCAAGGTTTGGAAACACCCATCATCACCAGAAGTAAAGAAATTTAAACATCAAATTTAGCTGGTAAGATCATGTTAACACTATTCTGGAACATGAAAGGCATGGTAGCCGTTCATTTCACCCCAAGAGGCGAAACTGTGAACAGTGAGAACTATTGTGATGTGTTGCGAACTAAACTGAAACCTGCAATTAGATTCAAACTTCGCGAAAACTGCAAAAAGGTGTCATTCTGTAGCGATAATGCTCATCCACATTCTGCCAAATGGACATCCGAAACAATACAGGAGTTGGGATTCGAATTGCTTAGTGCCCGTCATACAGTCCAGACTTGGCTTCAAGTGATATGGATATGTTGGGACCATTGAAGGAAGCACCCAAGGGAAGAAGATTTGCAACCAATGCAGAAGTCAGTGATGTAGTGCAAAATTGGTTACATGTGCAACCAAAAAACTTTTCCAACATAATCAAAAAACTTGTGAAATGATGGACAAAGTGTGTTGGAGTGCAGGGAGGTTACATAGAAAAATAACGTATGTTTCAGTTTTCTATCATTATAATAACTATTTCTTTTTTCATAAATCTCTTTACTTTTAGACTTCTCCTCATATTTGTACTCTGGACTTTCTTGTCAGACCTGCAAAAGGTTGATATAGGTGAGAAAAAGATTACAGATACCTTTAATGATTCAAGATTTATTTAATGTGAAATATTTCGGGCTTTACAATGTATGTTTGTTCAGTAATACACAATATTTGCAGCACATGATTTTTTAAATACAACAGCCAAATGTAAACTAACTTGTACTTAAGTCATTTTTCTTCCTATCATTTTATTTTTAACGTTAAAAGTACATTTTTTTTTTTTTTTTTGTTTCCAAGTCTTTGGGTCACTTCATCACATCCGTTGACAATCCTGTTATTCATCGACTACTTTCCCTGGTGATTGTCAGTTGATGATGTGGTCTTCAGTCCACAGGCTGGTATGATGCAACTCTCCTTGCTGCTCTATCCTGTACCGCCTTCTTCATCCCCGAGAACCTACTGCAACCTACATCCTTCTGAATCTGATCAGTGTCTACATCTCTTGGTCTCCCTCTATAATTTTTACCCTCCACATTGCCTTCCAGTACTCAGTTGTGATCCCCTGATGCCTCAGAACATGTCCTACCAACTGATCCCTTCTTCTAGTCAAGTTGTGCCACACATTCCTCTTCTCTCCAATTCTATTCAGTACCTCCTCATTACTTGGTGATCTACCCATCTAATCTTCAGCATTCTTCTGTAGCACCACATTTCGAAAGCTTCTCTTCTTGTCTAAACTATTTATTGTCTGTGTTTCACATCCATACATAGCTACACTCCATACAAATACTTCCAGAAGACACTTCCTAGCTGTTAAATCTATACTTGATGCAAACAAATTTCTCTTCTTCAGAAACGCTTTCCTTGCCATAGTCACACTACATTTTATATCCTTTCTACTTTGACATTCATCAGTTATTTTGCTCCCCAAATAGCAAAACTCCTTTACTACTTTAAGTGTCTCATTTCCTCATCTAATTTCCTTAGCATCACCTGATTTAATTTGACTACATTCCAATATCATCATATTTCTTTTGTTGATGTTCATCTTATATCCGCCTTTCAAGACACTGTCCATTCCGTTCAACTTCTCTTCCAGGTCCTTTGCTGTCTCTGACAGATTTACAATGTCATCGGCAAACCTCAAAATTTTTATTTCTTCTCAAGGGATTTTAATTCCTACTCCAAATTTTTCCTTTGTTTCCTTCACTGCTTGCTCAATATATAGATTGAATAACATCGGGGATATGCTACAAGACTGTCTCCCTCACTTCCCAACCACTCCTTCCCTTTCATGCCCCTCAACTCTTATAACTGCCATCTGGTTTCTGTATAAATTGTAAGTAGCCTTTTGCTCCCTGTATTTTACCACTGCCACCTTCAGAATTTGAAAGAGAGTATTCCAGTTAACATTGTCAAAAGCTTTCTCTAAGTCTAAAAGTGCTAGAACCATAGGCTTGCCTTTCCTTAATCTATCTTCTAAGATAAGTTGTAGTGTCAGTATTGCCTTACGTCTTCCAACATTTCTACAGAATCCAAACCGAACTTCCCCCGAGGTCAGCTTCTACCAGTTTTTCCGTTCGTCTGTAAAGAATTCATGCAATTATTTTGCAGCAGTGACTTATTAAATTGATAGTTCAGTAATTTTCACATCTGTCAACACCTGCCTTTATTGGGACTGGAATTATTATTTTCGTCTTGAAGTCTGAAGGTATTTTGCCTATCCCATACATCTTGCTCACCAGTTGGTAGAGTCATGGCTGGTGCTCCCAAGGCTATCAGTAGTTCTAATGGAATGTTGTCTACATCATACCTCCCATTTCATTTTCATCTATGTACTCTTCCATTTCCATAATATTGCCATCAAGTATATCACTCTTGTATAGACCCTGTATGTACTCCTTCCACCTTTCTGCTTCCTCTTCTTTGCTTAGAACTGGGTTTCCATATAAGCTCTTGATATTCATACAAGTGGTTCTCTTTTCTCCAAATTTTCCTGTAGCAGTATCTATCTTACACCTAGTGATATATGCCTCTAGTCCTTACATTTGTCCTCCAGCCATTCCTGCTTAGCCATTTTGCACTTTCTGTCAATCTCATTTTTGAGACGTTTGCAATCCTTTTTGCCTGCTTCATTTACTGCATTTTTATATTTTCTCCTTTAATGAATTAAATTCAATATCTCTTCTGTTAGCCAAGGATTTCTACTAGCCCTCGTCTCTCTACCTGCTTGATCCTCTGCTGCCTTCACTACTTCATCCCTCAAAGCTACCCATTCTTCTTCTACTTTATTTCTTTCCCCTGTTCTTGTCAGTCGTTCCTTAATGCTTTCTCTGAAACTCTCTACAACCCCTGGTTCTTTTAGTTTATCCAGGTCCCATCTCCTCAAATTCCCACCTTTTTGCAGTTTCTTAAGTTTTAATCTACGGTTCATAACCAGTAGATTGTGGTCAGATTCCACATCTGCCACTGGAAATGCCTTATAATTTAAAACCTGGTTCCTAAATCTCTGTCTTACCATTATATAATCCATCTGAATCCTTCTAGTGTCTCCAGGCCTCTTCCACGTATACAACCTTCTTTCATGATTCTTGAACCAAGTGTTAGCTACGATTAAGTTATGCTCTGTGTAAAATTCTACCAGCCGTCTTCCTATTTCATTCCTTACCCCCATTCCATATTCACCTACTTCTTTTCTTTCTCTTCCTTTTCCTACTATCGAATTCCAGTCTCTGCAGTGACACTACTGAAATGCACACAGTAAGTTAAATGACAGTCAGCTGTTTTGTCCTGCAAAACTCTTTGTTTTCTACTGTGCTTATCCATTCCACTTTCCTTTTGTACCTGCACACAACTCTAATTGTGGTGCAATTCAGTAGTATGTAACTTAAAGATCATTCACTTTCTTAGTGAAAATGAGGCTTTCCTCAATCCGACAGATCTTATTTTCCTTTTCTTGTGTCATCCAGCTTGCAGAGGATATACACCGTAAAATCTAAATTTGAGAAGCCCGGGAAAGATGTCCTGGAAGACAGCATGCCGGACTCACCTGCTAAAAAGAGATTCCGTGCTGCGTAAGTAATAGAAATATTCTTTCATTTAATGTATGAGAATAAGACGGCACAAATTTAAAATTCCTCAGTACTTAGGATTAATTTAGTAACAATATGACCAGAAGTTTGTTTTACTTACTAGGAGAGTTCCCCAGGGATGGGATCAATTTCTTGAAACCATCTATATGGTATTGAAAGTTAAGGTCCGAGCTATCACATCCTACAGCCATTTGTCCTGGTGGGCCCTTGTTTTCGAGTAATTGATGAAAAAATTTTCAATTTTAACTTGTTGCTCTACAGCTTTAAAAAAGATATAATGTACAAACTGATTGCGTAGCGTAGTGGTTATTGTACAGACCTTGTACACACTAGGAAGTGGCTTCGAAGTTTTTTATTTTTATATCTTTATCAAAATGACTTTGATCAATAATTTTATTCAATTAATTGGTTTAAATGTACTTCTTTATTTCTGTTCTTTTGTCACATCATTTTAATCACCATATTAGCTTTTTCAGTTGGTCTCATTATTTCTTTGTATAATTCTTTTTGCACTTGGAATTGCTGTGTATGTGTGATTTTAATTATTTCCAATATTAACATTGATTTAATTTCTTCGATTTCATTACACTATATTTTTGTCCATGTTATTGCATTCATTATTTCTAGTCCTCGTTTTACTTGAATTTCGTTTTACTTGCTTTCTTTCTTTTTTTTTTTTTTTTAAAACCTTCATCTGTGTTATTTTGTCCATATTGCAATAAGAGTTTATGTTTCAGATGTTTGTATCACTTTTACCATCCAAGAAAAGTACATCTTGTAATGAAAATAATATTTTTGATACCACTGCTCATTTTTTTTCATTTAATTGGTCAGCATTCTCAAATTTTTAAATATTATGAAAGATAAGTAAAAATAATCAAATTCACATGCACAAAGATTCCGACTGGAAAAATAATGATGGGAAGGAAAAATGAGAGCAATTGAAAAAGTTAATATGGTGATTAAAATGAAGTGACAAAGGAATATAAATAAGAGATTACATTTAAAGCAAGTAATTGGTGAGAAAAAATTTAAAAATAAAAATAAATTTCACAGCACTTGATCAGACATGAACCCACAACCTCCTGCTTATGACTTCGGACATGTCCGAAAGAACAGATACCATATCCAAATAAGTATATAATTCTGGCAATACTGGCCATGACCTTCTCCTTCTGTGAGGATGCACACACATTCCCCAAACTCTTACGGGACTTGGTAAGAATGTCTTCCACGAGTAATGAGTGTGTTGGGGTGGGACACTACGAATGTAGTGTGCGGACATACAAGGTGAGAATATGAGTGTTGCAGGAGGCGTGCGTGAGATAGTCCCTGCAGTTGCACTATCCTCTGTGCTTTTGGTGGCTCAGATGGATAGAGCGTCTGCCGTGTAAGCAGGAGATCTCAGGTTAGAGTCCCGGTCGGGCACACATTTTCACATGTCGCCGTTGATATATATCAACGCCCGTGAGCAGCTGACTGTATTAATATAATTCTAATTCCTGCTTATGAGGCTGGTGTTACAAGCATTATGCTACACAGCTATTCTGTATAACATTTCTTTTTCAAAGTTGTAGAATGGTATGCTGTATTATGAAATTTTTTTCATTGATTACTTGCAATTGAGGGCACACCAGTGTGAATGGTTGAAGGGTGTAATACCTGGACCTTAACCAACAGTACCGTGTGGATACTTTAAAGGCAATCCTACCACTTGTCAGTCTTCTTTCCCTGACAGACTAGTAAATTATGCCCTAATGTTAAGTAAAAGTCAGACACCTTAACTGATAGTATTTTTGCAGCACTTTCCCTCTCATGGTGCTTGACAGTATTTGAGCCAAGGCAAAATAAATTGTAGTTTCAAGGGCTACACGGAGAGCTTTATTTAGAAAGATAAGATGGGTGTTATTAAATCCCCAGATGAATTTTTTGCATTGAAAAAGGAGCTATAAATGCTCCAAAATGACTTGCAAGTAAATATATTTAGTGGCTACATGATGAATATCTTTACTTACACAAATTTTTGAGGTGTTACTTTGTCTGCAGATGTTGGTGTATTTATTATTTTTCTGTAGTGCAATATGCAGAGAGGAATTCTTCTGCAGATGCCCCACGACTTTCCCTTGTCGCTGAGGAAGAACTGTTGGGTATAAACTTTATTTGTAGGGATTTCAATCTGGAAGAGAAGATTGAGGCACTGCCCTCCCTCAGCCTGGAGGAGTTCCAGATGAAGAAGAAGGCTCGCAAGAGGAAAGTCGCCCCTCCTCTGCCACCTCCAGACTCCAAGCTGCCTCCGAAACAGACAGTTCCCTCACCGGCAGTTTCTCCAGACAGCACTGAAGGCAGCAACATTGCAGGTAACGATCTGTCCCTGTTGTCTCAGGCTTAGGTACGCTCGAATGGAATCCTCGCAGAGTTTTAACTGTGTCAAATCTGATAAGTCCTTGAGTGCTAGATGGCTGTCACCGAGAGTAGAGCTCCTGACAGCTGGGACTATTGTTTTGTCCTCTGTTGGTTTGACAAAGCAGTAGAGAACCCTCCAGAGGTGAGCTGAAATTACACTTGCTCACAAAGGTTAGTCAGTCGAATGGAAAGTGAACGGTCAGCTCGGCCACCTGGGAAGTAGTAAGCCGACCAACAATGATCAGTACCCATATGTAACTCATTTTCATCATGCACTTCATGATAAAATCTGCATTGAACATATTAATTGTTAGTACTAACACTATATCCAATGTCAACAATTTCTGGAGAGAAATAAACAAAACATGTAAAACTGAAACAGTTACAGCAAAATAGATACTACAAGTGGTGAAGGTTGCCTCTTTTGAGTATTAGCTTTCAATATATTGATAAATCAAAACTTGCTCATATTAAACAGTGGTGTTAACTGCAATATGAACCTCTCAGTCCAAATATTCTGATACATTGTAGGAGTAGCTAATGAGGAATCCTTTTACTTTAGTTTTCAATGTTTTGATATTTCCAATTTACTGCTGGCAGCCTTTTTGACATATGCTACAGAAGGTGTTTGCTAAGGGAGAAAGAAGTGTATGATGAGGCCATATTGTAATCCTCTCCATTGTACTTAAAACACATACCAAGTAAAACATGTGGATTTAACAAATCAGCTATGACAGAACATTGCCTGAGGAATGACTACTAAATGCAGTCTGAAAAGATTAGAATCTTCCCATCGTATTGAGATTAAGTTATGAAAAAATGACAGAGATTCGATTTCAATGCAACAGATTTTACATTCCAATCCCCCCTCCCCACACACACACACACACACACACACCAGTTTGATGCCACAATTATTAAAAATTGTTTGAAGAATGGTATGATTTCTGGCAGGACCATATTTGCTTAGATTAGTGTTTATTTATACAACTATTGACAGTTTTGTTTATGCAGCCAATTTCAAGTGGGCTTGAGGTAAAAGACGACAAATAAAAGTTGTAAGACCTCAAAACACTAGGCATTTACAACAATCATCCAATGTATTTCATGATTTAATGCTGTAATTATTTATGAAGGGTGTTCAATAAGTAATGCTACCCTTTTTTCTTTCTTGGCCTATTTCAGTTGGAAAAGTGTGCAATTTGTTGTGGTACATTGTGGAATATTCCTGCTTCAGTCCCTATAGATTCATGAAATTCTGATTGATGGTGACATTACACGTAGCAGTCAAAATGGTGTCTCTAATGGAGAATTATCATTGAGTTTCTTTCGGTGGAAAACCAGAGATTTGCAGATACTCATAAATGCTTGCAGAATGTCTGAAGAACTGGCAGTGAGCAAACACATGTTGCAACAAGGTCGTGCAAACCTGTCCAGTCTCCTGCATGCTGGCTGGCCGCGTAAATTTCTGGCCCCTGCAGTGTCGGAATGTACAGACACTCTGTTTGAGGTGAATCACAATCAAACACCTCGCTTCACAACATGACGTTTCTTGGCAGTGCTGACACACTCGTCTACATGTTGGAATACTCAAAAGGTGTGTGCTCACTGGGTTTGTTGCTGCCTAACAAGACCACAAAGAGCAACAAAGAACCATCTGTGCTGTATGTACGTTATGAGGCTGATTGTGACAATTTGTTGTCAAATGTCATTACAGGTAGTGAAACACTGGTTCATTACTTCGAAATGGAAACAACACAGCAATCCGTGGAGTGGCGCTGCACCACCACTTCTCCAAAGAGAAAATTCGAAGTTGCACCCTCAGCTGGTAACATGATGGGAATAGTCCTCTGGGACTGATGGGGTTATTCTGTTGAATTTACTCCCTCTTGGTGCAACAATCAATGCTGCAGTGTTTTGTGCTACCTTTTTGAGCCATTAGTCTTCTGACTGGTTTGATGGAGCCCACCACAAATTCCACTCCTCTGCCAACCTATTCATCTCATAGTAGCGCCTGCAACTAATGTCCTCAATTATTTGCTGGATGTATTCCAATTTCTGTCTAAGTCTACAGTTTTTGATCTCCACAGCTACCTCTAGTACGTGGCAAACTACATCGTGCAAGTACTGGGATTTCCTGTCCATTGTATGCAGTGAGTTGTGTGCTAGATTTTGACAGGGATAGTGAGACTTAACCATTTGTACATCGCACAATTAAGCAGAGTTACAGAAGCACCTGTGTCCAATTAAAAGTCAACATGACTGCCAGCAGTTTGTAGTGATACAAATAGTTTGTTGGAATGGCATCGCACTGCATCTGGGGCCAGATGAGGACACAGCCATACTTGAATTACTGCTAAAACTTGTTGTCGGTTTTGAAAACACTGCATTCACAGAATGTGCATGAGACCTGTTATTGCGAGAGTGGGCAGAATTGGCATTCTTTTTCCAATGTGAGCAAACTGCCTGGACATGACTTTTCTTACCACACGAGTAACATGTCGCATTGCACGAGGGGCAGTCTTGCATGGCTAGCAAAACAGTGACGGCAAGGCTTGACTAGATTTATAGGGGTGGCTACTTGGTTAAAAGGCTTTCTGTGTGTCTGTGTGTGCGCTCGTTGTGGAGGCTGAGTGGGGCAGTCGTGGGGAGAGGATGAGGAGAGGGTGGTATGATAGGTGGGTGGTTGGTTTCCTCTCACTACAAAACAGAATGCACACATGTTTAAAATACACTTTATTACAGGAACCAATTGACTACGTAATGTCAGTGATGTCCAATCTGAAGTTCTGTTGTTAACAGCAATCAAATAACATGTACTAATTCATGAACCTTATCTATGTCCATATCACACACACACACACACACACACACACACACACACACACACACACCACGAAAAGTTTTGCATCACCCCAGTTCCCATAACTCCTGAAGACAGATGTTGATTATGGATATTGTATCATGGACACAGTCCCTTTGACTGTTCAGAGATGTCACTAAACCTGCCCAAAGATGTAAACAACCATGCTTGAGTAGCACCTATTAGACGGAGGGGGTCCAACAGCCACTCAGTTCCAGTCATTCCACCAGCAAGGAGGTAAACAGCTTGTGTTGTCTGTAGTTCAACTATGCCTAGACGGTCAATGCCACAGTTCGATCGCATCTGCATTGTTACTTTGTGCCAGGAAGGGCTCTCGATAAGGGAAGTGTCCAGGCGTCACAGAGTGAACCAAAGCGATGTTATTCGGACATGGAGGAGATACAGAGACAGGAACAGTTGATGACATGCCTCACTCAGGCCGCCCATTGGCTACTACTGCGTGGATGACCTCTACCTACAGATTATGGCTCGGAGGAACACTGATAGCAACGCCACCATGTTGAATAATGCTTTTTGTGTAGCCACAGGATGTCATGTTGCGACTCAAACTGTGCGCAATAGGTTGCTTGATGCACAACTTCACTTCCGACATCCATGGTGAGGTCCACCTTTGCAACCATGACACCATGCAGTGCGGTACAGATAGGCCCAACAACATGCCGAATGGACTGCTCAGAACTGGTATCATGTTCTCTTCACTGATGAGTGTCGCATATGCCTTCAACCAGGCAATTGTCGGAGATGTATTTGGAGGCAACCCAATCACACTGAACGCCTTAGACATAATGTCCAGTGAGTGCAGCAAGGTGGAGGTTCCCTGCTGTTTTGGGTTGGCATTATGTGGGGCCGATGTATGCCACTGATGGTCATGGAAGGTACCGTAATGGCTGTACGATACATGAATGCCATCATCCGACCAATAGTGCAACCATATTGGCAGCATATTGACGAGGCATTCGTCTTCATGGACGGCAATTGACGTTTCCATTTTGTGCATCTTGTGAATGACTTCCTTCAGGATGACAATATCACTTGACTAGAGTGGCCAGCATGTTCTACAGACATGAACCCTGTTGAACATGCCTGGCATGGATTGAAAAGGGCTGTTTATGGGTGACGTGAACTACCAACTACTCTGAGGGATCTACGCCGAATTGCTGTTGAGGAGCGGGACAATCTGGACCAACCCGCCTTAATGAACTTGTGGATAGGATGCCATGACGAATACAGGAATGCATCAGTGCAAGAGGACGTGCTACTGGGTATTAGAGATATCAGCGTGTACAGCAATCTGGACCACCACCTCTGAAGATCTCATTGTATAGTGGTACAACATGCAATGTGTGGTTTTCGTGAGCAATAAAAAGGATGGAAATGATGTTTATGTTGATCTCTATTCCAATTTTTTTGTACAGGTTCCGGAACTCTCGGAACCGAGGTGATGCAAAGCTTTTTTTGAATTGTGTATAATGACTAATGTCCCCTCACAGCTAGCTAAGGTGCAAGATGACGACTGTCACTGTGGAAGGCTAGAGCACAGTGTGACATATTGAGGTGCAATGCAGAGTCCCGATGCGACATACTGAGGTACTAAGGATGAGAGACTGAGACAGCTCTGTCGGCAGGAACAGACTGTATGCACGCTGCACAGGGAGTGTTATCGTTGTGAAGCCTACCTAGGGAGTAAAATTACATCAGATGTAGGAGTAAACTGCAAGCTGAATCTACCAGACAAAGACTGGAAGACCTTATAAAGACAGTTGTTAGGAGTATGCTGCTGTGTGGAAGCGAAACTTTGGTACTCAGAGAAGCAGAATAATGCAAAATAGTAGCTTTTGAGATGAAGTGCTACTGCAAACTGCTTAATATTGCCTGGGTAGGTGAGGTGTCAGATGAAGAGCAGCTCCACAGAGTGGAGGCAGAGAAGCGGCATGTTTGGAAGCTTTTCCAACACAGAAGGGACACATGGGCCAGCCATCTGCTGATACATGATGGTGTCATTGAATGTATTATTGAAGGGACAGTAGAAGGGAACAAAACAAGAGGCAGACTGAGTCTGGAATACATCAACCAAATCGTCAAGATACCACCTATGCCTCACTCGACAGGAAAACAGAAGATAGAAAAGCGTGGTGAGCTGCTGCTAACCAACCCAATGGTTAAAGGCTTAAAAACAAGAACATAACAGAGTGCAGATGAATGCGATGCTTAACATATTTGCAATTGAAACTCGCTAGTAGACTATTTATGTTTTACTTTTATTTAAATTCAATATTTATTGAGAAATAAAGAAATGAACAAATATTGAATCATCGTTTCTTAATAAAATTAACATTTTTATTTTAAATTACTATTTGCACAGAAGTATGAGTAATCGCAATAAATTAAATTTTGGTACACAAATGTGAGATATTAAATAGAAATGAAAATACTTTTTTATCTTTAGAGATAAAACAGATCATTGACTTAAATAATTTTTATCGTTTTACAAAAAGCATTTCACATGTCTATCAGATTTTAATGTTTTCGTATGACCGGTAATTAAAAACAAAAAGATGTTATCTATTTCAAGAAACTATCATTCATTGTTTGTTTATTTATGTTTTTGATAACAAACATGGATTTTAAATAAAAGGAAAAAAAAAGAAGTTGCTACTGGTGAGATTTGAAGCATCAGCTTAACAGTTACAAATCTGTTACACTACACAGACAGGTACCGATGAATCTAGAAATGTCTAGTACTTAATATTTTCAGGTTCAGCTACTGAGAAAAATTTTGGGTCGAGAAAATCAGCCATTTAAGCCACAATTTACTGGCATATTTGTGTTTCACATATCTTAAAGGGTAGAGCACTCCAACTGAAAAAGACCGAGGTTTATTTTTCAGAATTATTTTAGTTGTGTGATAGATTACAAATTTAACAATAATGATGACACAAAGTATAATGAACTTTGTGAGAAAAAAGGTGCTACATGAGTTCTTGAGCAATTTCAAACATAATTGACTTTTGCTTGAAAAAGTCTGATGCATTCTGGCGCACAGCGAAGTATGTTGCAGTCAGGCCAATACCAGCTTATTTCTTAGCTCCTTGCTTTGCCAGTAGATAGCTTCATCTTATCCAAAATAAAAATCTTGGAAACTTTTGTTGGATGTTGCTTCATCAAAAACTAAATCATAATTACAGTAGCGGTGTCTCCAGCAACAATATTAGCAATGAGAAATTGTAGCAGACTACAGCCTTCCTGAATATAAATATACTTCAGGCTGTTCCCATTGAGATATTTCTTCCTCCAGTCCAGAATCATTGAGTTCTTACTCTGGAGCTTCCAAAATTTTGTACACAACAAATCTGATACATTTGTAGCAGAATTAAAGCAAATGGATGTTGCATGAATCTCATTACAAAGAAAGCACACTGTGTGTCAGTCATTTGCGAAGATGTCGCGTTAAGTTTCCTACTGCTTCTTTCAAAGTAAGTTCGTAAATGGACAACACAAGGCAGCACCTGTCAAGGGACAGGTAGTAGTAAGTCCATACATTGTTCTCATATGAAATCAATCCAGTTTTCAAGCAATAGGTTTCTCAAGCAGTGGGGTGAGATATACTCAGGTGTATTCCTTTGAATGCAGTGTTGCGGCCCGGCTGCTTCTTCACAAAGGTTTTAATGGTGCTTGGAAATCTTCAAATATAATTTTTTTTCAAGTTTTTTGCAAAATTTCATTGCAGTACTTTAGGACATTGCTGTCCAGGCATCGCCCTCTAAATCCTGAAAGTACGAACAAAATTGAAGAGTCGCGTCTCTAAGCCATTCTTGTAAGAGCAAATCAGAAAAAGAAGGGGGAAGACAAAAAAATGGAGAGATGGTGGGGGCAGGAGAAGGGGGTAGATGAAGATAAAAAGAGGAAGAGGTATTGAGTGGATAATCATCAGTAAAAAAGGGAAAGGGGAGGCACGTTGACGGAGACTGAATCTAGGAGAGTGGTGGGCTGCAAGGGATTGTTGGAGAGGAATACCCAGTCTCCAGAGTTCAGAAAAGCTAAGCTAAGCATTACATTAAAGTTGTTCTTTAACCTCCTTGTGTGTTGTGTGATTTTCTTTATACTTTCTAGGTTTTGTTTTCCAGTCCCACATTAGTGTGTTTCTGTGTTCGGCAGGGAACAGAGTCACACTGACTGTGGAAGCGACAGCAGTGGTCACCTCCTCTGACTCTGTGTGTTCGACGGCACACCTGCAGAGCGCAGGGGGAGTGACCTTGGCGTCTGCGGTGGGTAGTGCGGCAGACGCGTCACGGCAGCTTGTCGGTAGCCAGAAGCGGAAGGCCCGCAAACAGAGCATCACTAGGCTCGACTCTGACAATGTGCGCATACTCAGGGGTGAGTAGTCAGGCGCACTTCACACTTCTGCACTTGTATGTTACAAGGGATATAGAAAATGCAGACTAATATCCTTAAGGTTAGGTTGCTGCAGAATTCTTGAGCATATTCTAAGTTTGTATGTAATAAATTTTGTTCAGAAAGAATAGCTTTTATCCACAAATCAACACAGATTTAGAAAGCATCGTGATGGCAAAACTCTCTCTGCCCTTTTTTCAAATGATATACTGTGAACCGTGAATGAAGGGCGACAGGCAGATTCCATATTTCAAGATTTCCATTAAGCATTTGACATGGTGTCACACCGAAGATTGTTAAAGGAGGTCAGAGCAGACAGATGAGCCTCCTAGAATGTGACTGGCTCGAAGACTTCTAAAGTAGTATGTTGTCCTCGATGGCAAGCATTCGTTAGGGATAACAATATCACCAGGGGTGTCCCAGGGAAATATGATAGACTGCAATGAAATTTTCAGCCTGCAACAGTGTGTGTGTGCCAATACGAAACCTCCCGGCAGACTAAAACTGTGTCCCAGACTGGGACTTGAACTCGGGAACTTTACACTTCGTGAGCCGAGTTTGAAATGCAGTCTGGCACACGATTTTAACCTGCCAAGAAGTTTCATATCAGCACACACTCTGCTGCAGAGTGAAAATTTCTGGAAACACCTCCAAGCTGTTGCTGAACCGTGTTTCCGCAATATTCTTTCTTCCAGGAATGCTAGTCTTGCAAGTTTCACAGGAGAGCTCCTGTGAAGTTTGGAAGGTGGAGGATGATGATCTAGTGGAAGTGAAGCTGTTAGGAGGGATTGTAAGTTGTGCTTGGGTAGCTCAGTTGGTAGAGCAATTGCTCGCAGATGCAATAGTCCCGGGTTAGAGTCCTTGTCCATTACACAGTTTTAATCTGCCAAGAAGTTACATGATAGAACTATTTTTGTTCTCTATACAGGGTGATTCAAAAATGCATGTAAATATTTTAAGGGTGTATTTGTGAGGTAAATATAAGACAAAAATGTTCTATAAATGTTTTTCCATAAACGTTTAATTCCAGAGTTATCGTTAAATACGAAAGTCATGTCCGTATCAAAACGACGGCAGTGCAAGCAGCAGGATGCCATATTCTGGTACGTAATTCACATACGTATCTCCCAACAGTTGATTCGAAACTGCATGAATAGTGTTTGTTTTTGTTTGCACGTGATGTTTACTCCTACTGTACGGAAGATGGCGCTGATGTTGTTGGTAACGGAAAAGTACGTCCTGTCGTTCGTTCATCGTCGGAAGGCTAAAGGTTTCGTGCACATGATGTACTCAAACAGTGAGTATGCTGATATGCACCTTGTGTATGGTGCAGCAGATGGAAATGCACTTGCAGCAAGACGAAGGTACAGTGAGCTGTTTCCAGGAAGACGGTTACCAAGTCATCAGACGTTTGTATCTGTGGACAGACGTATGCGGGAGTATGGCATTCGTCCTGGGCCACATTCAGGTCGACCACTTGAGCATGCAGTGAACGTCGAGGAACATGTTTTGGACCTGGTAGACCAAGATCCATCTATCAGTACGAGACAAATTAGTGCAGCTGTACGACTTCCACAATCTACTGTATGGCGGCTGCTTCGGAGACAACAGTTGCATCCATTTCACCTGCAAAAAGTGCACAAATTGACACCTGAAGACTATCCTCGCCGTCAGCAATTCTGCCAGTGGTTACAAGAGCGTCATTTGAATGATCCAATGTTCATTCGGCGGATATTATTCACAGATGAGGCCATGTTTACTCGTGCGGGTGTAATCAATTCGCATAATATGCACCAGTGGGCTGTCGAGAATCCTGGCGCGAGAATTGTGCGTGGATATCAACATCAATTCTCCATAAACATTTGGTGTGGTATTGTGGGGAATTACTTACTCGGACCTCATGTTCTGCCTCCAAGGCTGAATGGGCACGCGTACTGCGAATTTTTGGAGGGAGAATTGCCTGGATTGTTACAGGATGTCCCTCTTGCAACACGAGCCACCATGTGGTTTATGCACGATGGTGCTCCCGCCCATTACAGCCGCAACGTAAGGGCGTACCTCAATTCTGCGTATCCACATCGATGGATAGGTCGCGGAGGACCAATTGCTTGGCCAGCCAGATCACCTGACCTGAACCCTTTAGACTTTTATTTATGGGGCCGACTAAAGACATTGGTGTATTCTTCTGCAGTACCGAACAGAGAAGTGCTACAACAAAGAATTGAAGGTGGTTGTGAAATTATTCGTGGAGAGTTGAACGGACTGTGTAATGTGCAGAGATCATTGATGCGACGAGCACGGGTCTGTCGGCAAGTTCAGGGACAGCATTTTGAACATGCATTGCATTAAGATTTGTGCAAATACAGTACAGTACAGTACAGTCTGTAAAATGCTTCAATTTTCCTTAGTTATAGTGCATTGCTGTAGTTCAATCAACAGGACCTAAATTAATACAGTGTTCGCGAGGAATTGTTTCAGTTTGTTACGTCACATTTATTTATCAGTTTGCGTTGTTAGTCCAAATGCACTGTAATTAAACTGTGAACTCTGGGAATTAAATACCTTACGTTGTATTGAATGTATTATCCTGTTTTGTTCATAACTCTGTAATAAGCCAAGTATGGAAAAAATTGTATAGAACATTTTTGTCTTATATTTACCTCACAAATACACCCTTGAAATATTTACATGCATTTTTGAATCACCCTGTATACATAGATGATATGATGGACAAGATAAGCAGAAATCTGCAACAGTTTGCTGATAATGGTGTAGTGTATGGGAAAGTATCATTTTCAAGTGTCTGTAGCATGATACAGAATGACTTCGATAGAATTTCTATTTGGTGTGATGAATATCAACTTGCTCTAAATGTGGGAGGAAGTAAGTTAATGCATATGAGCAGGAAAAATAATTGTGCAGTGTTAGATTACAATATTAGCGGATTTGATCCCATGAGAATAGGAGGTTTATTTGGTCGACACCATGGATCCCCACGCGGTGTAATGCTTAATTACTCAGGCTGGTCACCCAGTATCCCTGAAGTTCCATTAATGTTCCCATGTGCCAGACACCCATCAGTGCAAATCACATCACACATTGGGTAGGATATCTTGGTAATGTGGGAAGGACTGTGGGAGTAGATTTGTGAGAGATGGGGCATTTTGGGACATTTTTAGTGTGTTTCATCCTCTGAGGCATATCCGGCATGGGGGACCCTGTCAGTAGCTGTACTACAATCAGCGTAGACCTCAGTTTTATGCGAACGCACAAGCCTCTCTTCCTGAATGATCAGTACATTGACAAGTTGGTGTCCCCTGAAGAGATATAACCTGTTACTATGTTTAACTTTTTACTGATTCCTAATCCACTGTCATTGCTTCTGTTCAATAGGGTACTTGATAATGGTCTAATATTGAAATAGTGCAATTGTACAATGAATAAAGAAAAAAATGACGGCTGCAGGTGGCATTAATAATCTGCACAATTCATTGCAGTTGCGGCCCTAGTTTCAATGAAGATTATTATGCTTGCATCATTCTCCACTAGAGTGGAGGGGACATTAGTTTAGGAAAATGTGATCCCAGTATTTCTACAAGTGATTGGAAGATGAGCCCAACCCAAGCCAGAGCACATATCCACATTGTTGTGGCAGTGAAAAGCTGTTACTGCTGGTTTGGTTCTAGCTGTGAATGGTTGATTTTTCCAAGTGTTGGAGCTAAGACTAATATTGTTGTTGATAGTGCAGACGAATCTGAGAAAAGTATACTAGGTGTGTTCCGAAAGTATCAGGAATTTTTTGGTTTTTGGAAGTAATTTCATTTATTAATCTACATTAATGTTATATCCTTCAAAGTAGTCCCCGTTAAATGTTATACACTTATGCCAGTAGTTCTTCCAATCTTTGAAACACTTCTGGAACTCTGTCTTTGGGACAGCACTTAGCTCTTTCAGTGATGTGCTTTTAACTGAGCTATGCTTGTAAAATGATTGCCCTTTAAGGTTCTCTTTATTACTGGAAACAGAAAGAATCTGCAAGGGGCCATATCTGGTGAATATGCAGGCCTTAGCATAATCTTGTTTTTCACCAAAATTTCACAAACGAGCAATGAAGTGTGGGCAGATTCACATGGCACAAATTTTGCTGTCACATGTTTCGTACACAAAACATACACAAAGATTTCATGGCATGAGCCAAGTGATGGGCCAACATCATCAGCAACTTCTTTAATTGAGATTTGGTGCTCATTCATTATCATTTCTTTCACTTTTTCCATATTTTTATCTGTTGTTGTTGTGCTACGGTGTCCGTTACACTTGTTACATTCAACGCCTTCATATTCATCTTGGAAACTCCTTGTAAACCCTTGTTTTACTCATAGCGGACTCGACAAAAGCAATATTCAACATTTCTAACAAAAAATTACATGTTGTTCAATCTTTAGAGCAAAATTCTCTGAACCATTTTTAAAACAAACCAATAATTGCCACTTGTAAGCAAACACATGTAACCACCTTGACGACTGACAGCAGGCTAAACATCCAATATGACTATCAGTGTATTGATATGTTTCTGACAGAACACAACAACAAGAAATCATATGAATTGGGCTAATACAACTCATGAAATTACAAAATTCCTATTTTCTTAACACTACTTGCGTATGAGAGGTATAAATTACAGAATAAAGTGTTGCACTATAGCTGAAAGGAATGTATTTCTACCTCTGGGAAAGTGATTGCTACAGAGAATTCTTGATGCGGCTCAATAAAGAAAATGAACAGTTTGTGTAGCTGTGTATGTTGAACAAAATACGAATGACCTGGCAACAATGCTATGGTCTGATAATACGCATCTCAACTGGAAAGTGGGGGGGGGGGGGGGAGAGGAGGAGGGGGGGTTGAGGGGGGGGGGGAACAGACTACCCGAATATAGGTGGAAACAACTGAAAGAAACATGATTCACCCTCATTTACATGCTCATATGTTTAAACATTTTGTTTTAATATTTTAATGTTGTTGTTATTAAAATCAAAGACATTTGTGGGACATCGAAGTGTGGGTAAGAGCAAGTTATATGGACAGTGAGGGGGAATAACTGTAAAAAAAAAATTCCTCCCAGGATCTAATCCTAGATTTGAGCAGGAAAAATATATCTAAAAACAAAGATGATGTAACTTACCAAACGAAAGTGTTGGTATGTTGATAGAGACACTAACAAACACACACACAAAATTCAAGCTTTCGCAACCCACGGTTGCTTCATCAAGAAAGAGGGAAGGAGAGGGAAAGACGAAAGGATGTGGGTTTTAAGGGAGAGGGTAAGGAGTCATTCCAATCCCGGGAGCAGAAAGACTTGTTTTCCCCCTAAGGTAAGTCTTTCCGCTCCCGGGATTGGAATGACTCCTTACCCTCTCCCTTAAAACCCACATCCTTCAGTCTTTTCCTCTCCTTCCCTCCTTCCTGATGAAGCAACCGTGGGTTGCGAAAGCTTGAATTTTGTGTGTGTGTTTGTGTTTGTTAGTCTCTCTATCAGTATACCAACGCTTTCGTTTGGTAAGTTACAGGAAATTTAAAATTACTTTTCCCAAAAATTTAACCTTTTATAAGTAGGAAAATAAATTTTCTTTTGTAGCCTGAGTGTACATCGACACATGTTCTATTTCTTTTGTTGTAGTGATGAGTGGCTTACCTCCAACATAGCAGCTACCTATTGCTCATGAACATGTACTGTTTTCTAAATTTGTGCTTTAAAGTTTCAATGATGACTTGCAGTTTTGGTTTTCTAATTCTTTGCAGATACGGCAGTGGTTGAACCAGCCGTCCTCAGCAATATTGCGCTGTCTTCGTTGGCCACAATTGCTGTCACAGGAAGCAAGCTAGTGAAATAGTAAGTAGTACCTGCTGGGAGAAGATTTTGTGAGAAGTTTGAGGAGAGTTTGGGCTGTGCAAATACTGGTGCTAGAGTCTGTAGCTGTATGAAGATGGTACGTGGATTAATGAATGTATCAGGAATGTGAAATGTTTTAGGATAATTTGTAGTTTGAACAGCCTAGAATTTGCAGACGTGATTTGCCATGTCTACAATATTCATTCGTTGCTTTATTCGTTCCATTGTAAAACTGAGTGTACAGTTTTATCTCTGTGCAGCACTGCTGCTCCCAATGAAATGTTTTAGTAAAATTATTTGCAGAGATTATATTTCCTGAAATTGCACTGTATGTTTTTTATTATTATATGGAAAGTAAATCATATATAACAGTGTGGAGCTAAGTCACCAGATTTTGTTCCTTTTATTGAGCTATTTATTTAATATCATTTGAGACCTGATTAAAGAAGCTTAGATTGAATTATGTATATGTTTATATTTTCCAGTGATTTAATAGTTATTTACACTGGAACCAGTGTGTATTCTTTAGATAATTCATCTTAAAAGCCTGGTTTCATTGTTATCATTTTTTTGTAACGTGCCCAGTGTGATGATGAACTGAAAGAATTTAATGTATGGAAAGTTTTAATGTATTTGACAGTATGGTCCACTTCTGTGTGATGTTTGTTGTTGAGTAGTGTATTTGTTTAGTGTGTTAGTAAGATCGATGTCGGCAAGTGTTTCTAATTGTGTTAGTTGGAGTCTTGCTGTTTATGCTCGCAGCACATATCATCTGTTTTCTGCAACCTGTGTCTTGAAGTAACGGTTATTAGTGTCACTTTTTTGTATACATTATTGATGCTGAATGGATAGTAGTTTCTGCAACAGTGTGTGTAATCCCAGAGTAGGTGTGTTTGCTATTCCAGTTCTGCTCAGATAGATAGTTTATTCAATTAGTAAAGACTGCAGGAATTACATGAGTCACTATTATAATCTTGTAATTGGCATTTAATAACATAACATTAGTGTACAAGATTTGCACTTGTACAGCTATTCCAAAAGTGAAAGGAGTGGAAAATAACAAAATAAATGTGCTGTATGTATTTTTGGAGTGAAGGTATTCAACATTAGAGCCCTAACTCTTCAAAAGTGGTAATTATCACGTTACCAAATAAAGTCTTTTACAGATTTTGTGCTGTCTTTTGTAAATTTGTAAATTCAGTAGCAGCTGCAGAATTAGAGATCATGTATTTCTAGTTCAGCCAGTGCTAACCACACTAACAAGATCTGTTTTATAACAGGGTTTTTTGTGCTGTGATCCTAAATTATGCAGTGGAGCATTATAAAGGCAACAAAACTGCATACATACCCATTTTATTTGTAAAAACTGAAAAGTGTTGGGAAGACAGGAGATAATGTTCTAAAAGTGTCCTTATGAAATTACCACAAATGGAAAAAGATTTCACAATAAATGACAGTTTTAAAATGTTCTTTGTAAGTGTAAAATGATGTCTAATAACAGAAAAAAATCTGATTCTAACTGCACTTCCTCAAGATTGTCCAGTGGCAGTTACTGTGGCCTTTTTTGTGAATTAGTCTGACTTTTCTGTTTTGTTAGTGCTGTCTGTGAAATATGCATATGTATTCCTTCCTGTCATTCTCAAGGACAGATGATATGTCTGCAATCAAACTAGAGTTGGAAATTCTGAGCTATGCTGAAGAAGCTTTCCAGTTATCTTTTAAGAGCAGCTTATTGATTTGCCTGACAAATATACTAAACCCTGCAGTAGCTTACGAATGTATGTGTAAGTACAAATTATTAGTTCCTGGATGTTGTATAATGTCTGCAGAATGGATATTTATGAAGCGAAATAGTTGTAGTGTGTATTTTGATTGTATTTCTGTGGAGATATACAAATAATGAAAAAATAAGTGTTCTGTTGAAAATTGTATTTCCTGGAATCAGGCTGGGGATATCTTCTTCAATTGGTGCTACACTATAGTCAAAGCAAATACACTTGAGATCAGAAACCAGATTCTTTAAAGGAAAAAGTGTATGTATATATAAAACATATTTTTTTGTTTCTTCCATCTGTATATTTTGTACTTGAGATAAGTTTTTGGATGGTGCTTTTGTAACTTATCTGATAACAATTATTATAATTTTACCATCATCATCATTATTGTTGTAGCCCATAGATGTTGTTAGCAGGGTCCCACTTGCATTTAAAAAGATTAACTATTGAGGTTTATCTTGTTGTAATTGACTTTAACTGTTTATTTTTTACTTCATCCTCACTATATGTTCATGAGAAGTGGAAGCAGATCATCATGTAGTTAAACTCCACTCAAGCCTATGAGACAGTTGAAAGTTATAATGAATTGTAAATACACAGTCATAATTTCTCCTGTATGGGAGGCTATGTTTGGCAATAGTTCTTTTAACCTAAAGTGTGGGACCTGCACATTTTGTTTATTTTATAAAAATGTTTATGCTGACCGTACTGTTTACACATGTATATGATATTTGAGATTTTCTGTGTGTGTGTGTGTGTGTGTGTGTGTGTGTGTGTGTGTGTGTGAGAGAGAGAGAGAGAGAGAGAATTATAATCACTCTTTTGAGATACCAGTATTAATGTTAGATGTGTTTGTGTACTTGTTGTGTGGTCATAACTTGTATAAAACCAGAGATTTCATGGAAGAAACCTTTTTAAAGTTTTTTTCGGTACAAGTTGTTCTTCAGAAGGTAGTGCAATGCTAAAAGATTGAGCATATTTTTCTGTGACGGAAATGGAAGTTTTACGAAGCTGTGAAACATGAATAGTAGTCACATCTTTCTTGTAAACTCAATCAGATGCAGAAGCTGCACATGTTTGTGTGTCACAGCCAAGACTGCTTTTGTAACACTGTTAAGTTCATGCACTATGCCATATAAAATTTGTTACTTTAAGTTTTGTTTCTTGTTTGTTATTTTACTTCCTTTCCCTTCACCTGCTTTATTTTCCTCTTCCTTAATACACTATCTTTAAACTATAAGTTTATTTCATTGTAAAATAAAGTTCATGAAATGTTGCCTTTCAGTAAACTGTTTTTGGAAACCGATTATTTTAAATGAACTTCATGAAAAGTGTGAATGAAAAGATCTTATCACAACTTCATTAAGAGTGATTTGATGTTAGTGTGACACACACTTTTTATCAGATGAGATCCTGTATAGTACAAACGGCATTATAACTATTTGCTGCTGAATAAGAGGCTTATCTCACTAGGGGTAAGATAGATACTGCCTACAGGAAAATTAAAGAGACCTTTGGAGAAAGGAGAACCACTTGCATGAATATCAAGAGCTTTGATGGAAAGCCAGTTCTAAGCAAAGAAGGGAAAGCAGAAAGGTGGAAGGAGTATATAGAGTGTCTACACAAGGGCGATGTACTTGAGGACAATATTATGGAAATTGAAGAGGATTTAGATGAAGATGAAATGGGAGATACGACACTGCGTGAAGAGTTTGACAGAGCACTGAAAGACCTAATTCGAAACAAGGACCCGGGAGTAGACAACATTCCATTAGAACTAATGATAGTCTTGGGAGAGTCAGCCCTTACAAAACTCTACCATCTGGTGAGAAAGATGTATGAGACAGGCGAAATACTCTCAGACTTCAAGAAGAATATAATAATTCCAATCCCAAAGAAAGCAGGTGTTGACAGATTTGAAAATTACCGAACTATCAGTTTAATAAGTCACAGCTGCAAAATACTAATGCGAATTCTTTACAGACGAACGGAAAAACTGGTAGAAGCTGACCTCGGGGAAGATCAGTTTGGATTTCATAGAAATATTGGAGCACATGAGGCAATACTGACTCTACGACTTATCTTAGAAGAAAGATTAAGGAAAGGCAAACCTACGTTTCTAGCATTTGTAGACTTAGAGAAAGCTTTTGACAATGTTAACTGGAATACTCTCTTTCAAATTCTGAAGGTGGCAGGGGTAAAATACAGGGAGCGAAAGGCTATTTACAATTTGTACAGAAACCAGATGGCAGTTATAAGAGTTGAGGGGCATGAAAGGGAAGCAGTGGTTGGCATGGAGTGAGAGGGTTGAAGCCTCTCCCCGATGTTATTCAATCTGTATATTGAGCAAGCAATAAAGGAAACAAAAGAAAAGTTCGGAGTAGGTATTAAAATCCATGGAGAAGAAATAAAAACTTTGAGGTTTGCTGATGACATTGTAATTCTGTCAGAGACAGCAAAGGACTTGGTAGAGCAGTTTAATGGAAAGGATAGTGTCTTGAAAGGAGGGTATAAGATGAACATCAACAAAAGCAAAACGAGGATAATGGAATGTAGTCAAATTAAGTCGGGTGATGCTGAGGGAATTAGATTAGGAAATGAGACACTTAAAGTAGTAAAGGAGTTTTGCTATTTGGGTAGCAAAATAAACGATGATGGTCGAAGTAGAGAGGATATAAAATGTAGACTGGCAATGGCAAGGAAACCATTTCTGAAGAAGAGGAATTTGTTAACATCGAGTATAGATTTAAATGTCAGGGAGTCGTTTCTGAGAGTATTTGTATGGAGTGTAGCCATGTATGGAAGTGAAACGTGGACAATAAATTGTTTAGACAAGAAGAGAATAGAAGCTTTTGAGATGTGGTGCTACAGAAGAATGCTGAAGCTTAGATGGGTAGATCACATAACTAATCAGGAGGTACTGAATAGAATTGGGGAGAAGAGGAGCTTGTGGCACAACTTGACTAGAAGAAGGGATCGGTTGGTAGGACATGTTCTGAGACATCGAGGGATCACCAATTTAGTGTTGGAGGGCAGCGTGGAGGGTAAAAACCGTAGAGGGAGACCAAGAGATGAATACACTAAGCAGATTCAGAAGGATGTAGGCTGCAGTAGGTACTGGGAGATGAAGAAGCTTGCACAGGATAGAGTAGCAAGGAGAGCTGCATCAAACCAGTCTCAGGACTGAAGACCACACAACAACAACAAGAGGTACAGTTTAAAACTATGTTTTCTACGCTTAGACTCGAGGTTTTTAATCTCGATAGTTAATATCCTGTGACAAGGATTGTTCATCAGACTAACTTTTAAATTCTTCATTCTAGAGAACATAAAGTTTTTTGTGTTTTGATGGGGTACATGTGTACACACACCTACACTAATTTGTGTTTGCATTTATATTCACATATATTCCTGGATGGGAGAATGATATGTTGCACACTTAAGTGTGTAGTATTCAGTACATTCACCAACAGTGGAAGGAATATTATTAAGTGGGCGGAATAACATTAACAGTGATATTCATTTTCACATTTTGATCACATGAAAAAAAAGGAAAAAAAGCTCTTTGATTTCAAGGAATTACGATTGTGGGGCATTTTATTTTAGTTTTCATACTGTTGTTGGTGGATTTCCATTGAGGAGACTGTACAATGTTAAATGTCTTGACACATTTTCCTTCTCAATTGGTTGGAGATCAGAAACGATATAAGCATGGAACAACTTTTTATTTTGTCCAGAAAAAGTCAGTTAGTGAAAGGAAGTTCTGTTCACACCAGTACCATACCACCATTTCTTTGATCATTTTTCTGAAAGCCGAAGCAGTGATGTAACAGAGAATGAATGTTGTTTCAGCAAATGTGCCTCCTCCTAGTATAATTGCTGAAATAGATACTACTTTCTTCATTCGGAAGGCAAGAAAACGTATTACAGAACCCAAAATTAGTTTGGCTTGTGCCACTTCAAGTTAAGAAATTAGTGACACACAAGAGGAGGAATAAGGTTTGTTAAAAGGTGGTACATTGACACAAATGCTGTGCAGAAGAGCATGCAAGTTTTATTGCAGATATCCATCTTTTATCTGCTTTTTCTTGTTTTAATGTTCATTCCAAAGAATGCTTTCCAATGAGTCTCTTCGTCTCTGTATACAGGTAACTTGGGCAATCTACATACACTCGAGCTTTTGCCTCCCTGTATCATTTTATTACTTCTCTTTCTGTATGATTGATTCTTGTTTGTATGTGAATCGAACATCAACATAATTTTGTAAGATTTGTCTGCACTGGATTTTGATGCAGTGTTCCTAATTATTGAAATAGAGTATTGCCCTACAATTCAGGAAACAAAGATTACAGCAATGAAATAAAAAATGCTTGAGAGGGGCTGTGTAAAATATAACTTATCTCATCAAAAGCTGACAGTGATATGCTACAGTAGTTCGCAAATTTTGAAATTCATTATGGCTTTCAAACAACAAGTTCTCACCAGGTTGTAGCAGTTTCCCTGGTCCCAGTCTCTTCTACCAAAAAAGTTTGCCGCAGGGAATCTTCCTTGCTGTAGTACATTAATGCATCTAAATATGTTAACATGTAAAGCTGCATATGGACAGCTACACTGGAAAAACTACTAGAGTAAATACTATCAGTCTGCACATGGCATTTCAATGTTTGTTCAAGAAGAGGCCTGCTTGCTTCATATCTTCTAAAGTTGCTTTGTTCTCCTCATAGGAATTCTTCTCCATATGTCGAGACTTCAACAGTAGCTATTTTTAAGGGCAAAAATCAAACAATGGAAAATGCAAGATGGAATGTAACAATATTATGAAATGGAACATTTTTACTCATCGTATAGTTGAGATGCTGAGTCGCAGATAGGCGCAACAAAAAGACTCACAAATTACACTAGTTAACAAATTTAAACTATTTTTTCTGCATCTGGTCTGTAAATGGGTGGATTTACCTAATTTTGGGGTGCTGAATACACTAGTAAAATTAATTTTTTTTCTATGATGTGACATTTCCTAGACACACAGCAGAATAAAAAATGGTAATAGTGAAAATTGTTACAATTAAGTCAAACAAAAATACACATTCAGAATGTTTGAAATCAATACTATTTTGTATGTATATATGGGCACGATGCCAAAAAAGGTCCAAATTAGATCATACGATATTTTCACCTTTAATCGTTTTTTGTTTTTGAAAAATGCTACGACTGAGCTCTCTTGTTTCCCATTTCATCACTCTCCCTAACAAGACCCCAGCGGTAGTCACCCATCATTCAAGGGTTCCAATGGCCTTGGTAAAGGTGTTCCATGATAAGAATGTCTTGGTGAAAGCGTTCACCATACTCATCGCTTACGGCTCCCAAATTTTCTGGGAAGAAATCAAGGTGAGAAAGTAAAAAGTGAATTTTAACACTTTCACTGCGGCATCAGTGCAGGCGCACAACTCTCCAGTGCGGCCCGGCAACGTGCGAGTGCAGGCCAGTAACACTGAAGCAGCAGGCACTGCTCGGAGCCGTCGATCCTAAGCACACCTGAGGTACAGCCTGACATCAAGACCCTGTAAGATCTGTAGGATCAAGTTCTATACTGACTTCATGATGACATCTTAGATGCATTACTTCAAATATGCTTCGACTGTATTGTGGTCATGTTTTAAAGTCTGTTTGCTGTCTGACACCTATAGGGGTCATAGGCGTCATTCAAATGTTCGTGATTTGTTGATAATGTAACAAAAAATACAATTCAAACAAGCACCAAATCCACCGCATTCAGGAAAAATTTGGATTCCAAAATGCAAATTCTTATGAAGGAAAAAAAGGGAAAAGGAAACTGGATTCATTTGAAATTATATTTACTTCAAATGCACATTTTTAAGATTGTCTCTGTTAGAGGTCATCAGTTTAGTAGCGGAACTGTCACTAAACAGATTCAAAGCTGTGCTTCCACACTATCATCACTCTGCAATTCTTCTGCACCCTCTGAATGACAAGCTCCGTGGTATGCCTCGTCCTCACTGCACAGAAAATCACTGTTGTTTAGTACGCTAAGTAACTGTTCCTCTGTCAATTTAACACTTTTCCTGCTCCTTTTCACATTGGAAGGACCAGGTGTCGGTTCATTAGCCGCCATTACGAACAATATACGTTTGATAACTGACCACAAAAAACAAAAGTTTACACGCTTTGATGCTAGCTTAGACGCTGCAACTAGGCCGAGTAATCCAACAGTGAGCGTGGACACTTATAAATGTCAGCTGCACTGGCTCGTGGCTTGTTGTGACGCTTATAAGCGTCAGCCACAGCGAAAGTGTTAAGCGACATTCTACACCCCATGTTCTTATAGTTGTACAACTGACCATTCACAATGGTAACATAGTTTTTGTCCTTTCTGTTACTCAAGAAGCCCTTCACAATTGCTTTAAAAGAAGGCCAAGCAGCTAATTGGATATCTGTGAGTTTGGTGTCAAAGGTTGGATCTTTCAGCAATTTTCTTGTTCGTGGTCCAGCAAATATACCCTCTTTCAGCTTTGCCTCGCTTAATTTGGGAAACTTTTACAGTTCTTGATAAGGCCCAACTTGATATGAAGGGGAGTCTAAAGTATGTTATCGGACTCAACCAATGGGGTATTGTCCACATTTATGTTTCCAGGAATGTATGATTTCCTTATAGGCCATTCCTTGACTGTATAGTGGTTCTTGGTGTCACGGCTGTCCCAAAGGCACAAAAAGCAGCAGTATTTCATGACTCCAGCCTGTAAACCTGTAAGGAGTGCAACAACTTTTAAATCACAGCAAAGCTGCCATTCATATTCCTTATATTTGATTGCCTGTAGCAGCAAAGCCATGGTTTCATAAGTTTCCTGCACGTCTACTGCATTAGCAAAAGGTACCGATGGAAATGCATTGCCATTATGCATTAGTAACGCTTTCATGCTGGTTTCATTGCAGTCAATAAATAGTTGCCACTCCTGTGGATTATGTTGTACACCTAGCTGCTTCATCAGACCCTTGACATCTCTACATACACACATTGAATTCTGCATATCGAAATATTGAGCGAAGGAAGCTCCTCTTGATCTGAAACAGGAAATTTTTGTCCCTGGAGCTAGAAGGTTCCACTGTTGCAGTCTTGACCCCAAGAGTTCAACTTGCTGTTTCGAAAGTTTTAGATCATGAACTTTTGATTAAAGAGCAAAGGCGAAGTGTCATGATACTGTGGGTAGTACTCTTCTATATGTTGAATACTTTCTTATTCACTTAACATGGTGTCTGGTTCCGTGGCTTTTAAGTTACAGACAGGAACAGGCAACCCTTCATCACTGAAGAGACATTGGTTACTTTATTTTATGTCTAGTTTTGCTTGAATGTCCCAAAATATTTGTAAGACAGAAGTAACAGTCTGAATAATGGTCATTAGGCTCACACCACATCATTGGGACAGTGAATGGCATGGCTCGGCTCTGCTGATACTTTTTTCTAATGTTGACCCATACTATCTACTATAAGAATATGGGACACTTTTGTTTAAAGACACAGTATAAGGAAGATTGGTGATGTGCGATGCAGCAGTTATGCTAAAACGAAGAAAATAGCTAACTGAGCACCAAAGGCAATGGAAATCTGGATTCTACCAATTTTATGCTTTTTGATAAAAAAAGATATCAAATCCACTATCTTTCATAGGAAACACTCACTTAGGATCTCTTTCACACCATTGGATTGCCACACCAACCATTTACTGACAATCCGTAGATCTTCTAGCTCCCCTCTGCAAATCAAAAACAAACAATTAAACATCAAAACAGAAGAACAGCAAATAATGAAATACTGAATACGAAAAATAAAAAACCTCTAAAAACTCAGAAATGGTACGTGTTAGAACATTTTGAAAGGTATACACAGCTCGCACACACATGACTGCAGTCTCTGGCTACTGGAGCCACACTGGTGAGTAACAACTTTCCTTTTCATAATATTGTTATTTTTAATTGTGAAATTCAGTGTGGCTTTTGGGATTGCTACTACAGTTTCTATAATAATACTCCATGTTTTTACTTTAATAAAAAGGGATGAGGGAAGCTAGGTTACCTATTTGTCCAAGTGAAATAGGAAAACACTTATATCTAGCTATGTAACAAAAGCAATGCTACATAGGAGTCACTCAGAATTCACACATCAATGTATTGGTGTGAGCTTTGATCATACTATCTCAAGGAGCACCACAAATATTAAAGATAGTCTAGTATCCTTTTAGAACAGTTTATTGTGTAAATCACAAGTTTTGTTATGCAGATAACCAGTTTCAGCCAGTTCAGTGGGCATCTTCAGATCCCTAATCCCAGAACTTGCAACATATTAGACATTGCAATTTAGGCAACAAAGTGCTTTGAAAGGACACCAGACTCTGAAATACAGAAGACCACCTACTATTTCCACTGAGAGTGTCAGATAATCATATCAAATATTAAATGTAACTTAACTGTCTTTTTGTCCAGTAAGTTTTAGATCAGATTAATGTTTCCCGAGGCAAGATTATCGCTTATATAACTTTTACTTACTTCAGAATAACCAACCCATTATATAATGAGTGATACATGTCATCATACATGATACATGACTAGAGCCTGCATTTTTATGTACAGAAAATGGATAAAATATTTGAGAAATATTTTATTAAATATTTAACAAAACTGGTAATTTCAAGTGAAATCGTCTTCTGAATTAGTCCACAGCCTACTATGTTATCTTGATATACACTTGCACATAACTGACTTGTGGAAAGTACATCAAGAAGCCACATTTTACAGTAGTTATTCTTTTTTAATTTGAAAGTCTCTGCTGTGCTAATAAAACAAATTATTTTCGAGCATATCTGTTTACTAAAATGCCCATCTTCACTGAAATTTTGAAGCACTATGAACATCCAGGAACTTATCCAAACGTGTCATAGTCACAGACTGTCGCCCACCAGAAAGACTTTTTTTGTGGAAGGAAAATGATCTCTGCATATGACAGGATGTTATTGATGCAAATTTTAGGAGATGAAATATTCCTGGAGAGATGCCTACCTGAATTTCATCTTCGCTTCCTTGGAGGATACTGCAAATTGCAGCAAATGTTGAGTAACCTAGATTTGTTGCCAAAACAGTGTGAAATGTATTCACTGTTCTGTGCCCAATGTCAGCTGTAATGTCAGTCAGCTTGCATTTGACATTCTCAACAGTTTCTACTGATTTCTACAAGAGATGTTCAATAAGCGATGCAATACTATTTTTCCTGAATCCAGGTTGGTTTTATTCAGGATTCCAATACAATATATTATAGATGATTGATGAACTGTATGATGAGATAAAAGAAATTATCCAGATAGTGAAGGGAGACGAAAATTTAATAGTCATGGGTGACTGGAATTCGGTAGTAGGAAAAAGAAGAGAAGAAACGTAGTAGATGAATATGGAATAGGGATAAGGAATGAAAGAGGAAGCTGCCTGGTAGAATTTTGCGCAGAGCATAACTTAATCATAGCTAACACTTGGTTCAAGAATCATGAAAGAAGGTTGTATACATGGAAGAGGCCTGGAGATACTAGAAGGTTTCAGATAGATTATATAATGGTAAGACAGAGATTTAGGAACCAGGTTCTAAATTGTAAGACATTTCCAGGGGCAGATGTGGACTCTGACCACAATCTATTGGTCATGAACTGCAGATTAAAACTGAAGAAATTGCAAAAAGATGGGACCTGGATAAACTGACAGAACCAGAGATTGCAGAGAGTTTCAGAGAGAGCATTAGGGAACGACTGACAAGAATGGGGGCAAGAAATACAGTACAAGAAGAATTGGTAGCTTTGAGAGATGAAATAGTGAAGGCAGAAGAGGATCAAGTTGGTAAAAAGATGAGGTCCAGTAGAAATCCTTGGGTAATAGAAGATATATTGAATTTAATTGATGGAAGGAGAAAATATAAAAATGCAGTAAATGAAGCAGACAAAAAGGAATACAAAAGTCTCAAAAATGAGACCGACAGAAAGTGCAAAATGGCTAAGCAGCAATGGCTGGAGGAACATGTAAGGACTGGAGGCATATATCACTAGGTGTAAGATAGATACTGCCTACAGGAAAATTTGGAGAAAAAAGAACCACTTGTATGAATATCAAGAGCTCAGATGGAAACCCAGTTCTAAGCAAAGAAGAGAAAGCAGAAAGATGGAAGAAGTATATAGAGAGTCCATACTAGGGTGATGTGCTTGAGGACAATATGACAATATTATGGAAATGGAAGAGAATGTAGATGAAGATGAAATGGGAGATATGATACTGCGTGAAGAGTTTGACAGAGCACTGAAAGACCTGAGTCGAAACAAGGCCCCGGGAGTAGACAACATTCCATTAGAACTAATGATAGCCTTGGGAGAGCCAGCCCTGACAAAATTCTACCATCTGGTGAACAAGATGGATGAGACAGGCAAAATACCCTCAGACTTCAAGAAGAATACAACAATTCCAATCCCAAAAAGGTAGGTGTTGACAGATGTGAAAATTGCCGAACAATCAGTTTAATAAGTCACGGCTGCAAAATACTAACATGAATTCTTTACAGACGAATGGAGAAACTGGTAGAAGCTGACCTTGGGGAAGATCAGTTTGAATTATGTAGAAATGTTGGAAAACGTGATGCAATACTGACCCTACGATTTATCTTAGAAAATAGTTTAAGGAAAGGCAAACTACGTTTCTAGCATTTGTAGAGGTAGAGAAAGCTTTTGACAATGTTGATTGGAATACTCTCTTTCAAATTCTGAAGGTGGCAGGGGTAAAATACAGGGAGCGAAAGGCTATTTACAATTTGTCCGGAAAACAGATGGCAGTTATAAGAGTCAAGGGACATGAAAGGGAAGCAGTGGTTGGAAAGGGAGTGAGCAGGGTTGTAGCCTATCCCTGATGCTATTCAATCTGAATATTGAGCAAGCAGTAAAGGCAACAAAAGAAAAATTTGGAGTAGGAATTAAAATCCATGGAGAAGAAATAAAAACTTTGAGGTTCGCCGATGACATTATAATTCTGTTAGAGACAGCAAAAGACCTAGAAGAGCAGTTGAATGGAATTAACAATGCCTTGAACGGAGGTTATAAGATGAACATCAACAAAAGCAAAACGAGGATAATGGAATGTAGTCGAGTTAACTCGGGTGATGCTGAGGGAATTAGACTAGGAAATGAGACACTTAAAGTAGTAAAGGAGTTTTGCTATTTGGGGAGCAAAATAACTGATGTTGGTCAAAGTAGAAAGGATATAAAATGTAGACTGGCAATGGCAAGGAAAGTGTTTCTGAAGAAAAGAACTTTGTAAATATCGAGTATAGATTTAAGTGTCAGGAAGTCATTTCTGAAAGTATTTGCATGGAGTGTAACCATGTATGGAAGTGAAATATGGACGATAAATAGTTTGGACAAGAAGAGAGTAGATGCTTTCGAAATGTGGTGCTACAGAAGAATGCTGAAGATGAGATGGGTAGATCACATAACTAATGAGGAGGCATTGAACAGAATTGGGGAGAAGAAAAATTTGTGGCACAACTTGACTAGAAGAAGGGATCGGTTGGTAGGACATGTTGTGAGGCATCAAGGGATCACAAATTTAGCATTGGAGGGCAGCGTGGAGGGTAAAAATTGTAGAGGGAGACCAAGAAATGAATACACGCAGCAGATTCGGAAGGATGTAGGTTGCGGTAGGTACTGGGAGATGAAGAAGCTTGCATAGGATAGAGTAGCATGGAGAGCTGCATCAAACCAGTCTTAGGACTGAAGACCACAACAACAACAACTTATTATTTCCTACCCTTTGGCTACAAAACAATCTCTGTTCAATGCGACAATTGTATTACACTTTCTGGAAGAGCCTGTATGCACGCGTGGTACCACTCTGACAGTCGACATTAAAGCCGACATCTCGCTGCGTCAGTAACGTCCCCATCAGCCGTACCCTGCTTCTTGTGGAGTGCAGCCTTCATTGCACCAAACAGATGGATGTTGGAAGGTGAGAGATCTGGGCTGTAGGGTGGATGAGGAATAATAATCTAATGAAGTTTTGTGAGCTCCTCTTGGATACCCATACTCGTGTAATGCCTTCTGTTGTCATGGAGAAGGAGAGGTTTGTTTTCATTTTAATGGTGATAGACATGAGAGTAGCACATTATGCTTCAGATTTGATTGTTGCACCATGAGGGAGGACATGAAACAGGAGAATCCCTTCAGAGACCCAGAAGACTGTCACTTTATTAGCTGAGGGTACAGCTTTGAACTTTTTTTAGGAGGAGAGGTGGTGTGACACCACTCCATGAATTGCTGTTTTGATTCCGGCTTGAAGTGATAAACCCATGTTTCATTGCCTGTAACAGTGTCTGACAAAAAATTACCACAGTCAGCCTTATAATGTACAAGAAATTCCATACAGATGGTCCTTCGTTGCTCCTTATGGTCTTCTGTTAGGTGATGAGGAATCCAGTAAGTATATACCTTTCAGTATCCAAACTGGTGGACGATTTTGCAAGCATTACCTACAGAGATGCCCATTTGTGCCACATAGAGATGGGCAAACTGAAACACGTTGTTGTTGTTGTTGTGGTCTTCAGTCCTGAGACTGGTTTGATGCAGCTCTCCATGCTACTCTATCCTGTGCAGGCTTCTTGATCTCCCAGTACCTACTGCAACCTACATCCTTCTGAATCTGCTTAGTGTATTCATCTCTTGGTCTCCCTCTGCGATTTTTACCCTCCATGCTGCCCTCCAGTACTAAATTGGTGATCCCTTGATGCCTCAGAACATGTCCTACCAACCGATCCCTTCTTCTAGTCAAGTTGTGCCACAAACTTCTCTTCTCCCCAATCCTATTCAATACCTTCTCATTAGTTATGTGATCTACCCATCTCATCTTCAGCATTCTTCTGTAGCACCACATTTCAAAAGCTTCTATTCTCTTCTTGTCCAAGCTATTTATCGTCCATGTTTCACTTCCATACATGGCTACACTCCATACAAATACTTTCAAAAATGATTTTCTGACACTTAAATCTATACTCGATGTTAACAAATTTCTCTTCTTCAGAAACGCTTTCCTTGCCATTGCCAGTCTACATTTTATATCCTCCCTACTTCGACCAACATCAGTTATTTTGCTCCCCAAATAGCTAAACTCCTTTACTACTTTAAGTGTCTCATTTCCTAATCTAATTCCCTCAGCATCACCCGATTTAATTTGACTGCATTCCATTATCCTCGTTTTGCTTTTGTTGATGTTCATCTTATATCCTCCTTTCAAGACACTATCCATTCCGTTCAACTGCTCTTCCAAGTCCTTTGCTGTCTCTGACAGAATTACAATGTCATCGGCAAACCTCAAAGTTTTTATTTCTTCTCCATAGATTTTAATACCTACTCCGAATTTTTCTTTTGTTACCTTCAATGCTTGCTCAATATACAGATTGAATAACATCGGGGAGAGACTACAACCCTGTTTCACTCCCTTCCCAATCACTGCTTCCCTTTCATGTCCCTCGACTCTTATAACTGCCATCTGGTTTCTGTACAAATTGTAAATAGCCTTTCGCTCCCTGTATTTTACCCCTGCCACCTTTAGATTTTGAAAGAGAGTATTCCAGTTAACATTGTCAAATGCTTTCTCTAAGTCTGCAAATGCTAGAAACGTAGGTTTGCCCTTACTTAATCTGGCTTCTAAGATAAGTCGTAGGGTCAGTAACTGAAACAGGTAACTGTTTCGAAACAAATGAAACAGTACAATGTAATGTTTCGAAACGCTGTTTCGAAAAAAGTTTGTGTTTTTTAATCTAATAAACCTACACATTTTATGGTCTGTTTACTGTATAAGTATGTCCACATAAACACAAATGAGGTGCGAGAGCGCTAATCATATCGCAAAAAGTATGAAATTATCACTTAGGTGCCTTGGCAGTTTCATATTTCTGCAGCAAATGCGCTGCTTTCATGTCGTATGACTTTCGTACTTTTCAATTGGCTGAGGACAGCCATAGCTGAAGACAGAAGAGCCACCACAAACGGAACTGGAGGTGGGAGCAAACTGCAGAAGCAACGGATATGCTACTGGGATTCCCACATTCCGTTAGTATGGGTAATATACCCATCCTGCTAATTTCCATGCACACAAAGGGAATCATTGTGGATAATAGGCACAGTGACTATAGACTCACAAATAACGCCAAATAATTCGAATAAATAGAAAAATATAACAGAAAAAAATTTTGTCTTTCAAGGTGTTTCGAACCATTACTATAAATTCACCATGCTTCCTAGTCCTTCCCGTTCACCATTACACTATCAGTGATATGTCAAACAGATTGTTTGCAATTATACCTACATCAAATTTATGTATATGTCTAATAACTGTCACTGTACGCCTTTTTTTATTCTAAATGTTGTAGGCTTACTTACGTTTCTTAATATAATTGCTGTACATGAACAAAGAAGCGTATGTTATCAAAAAGTGTAATTTTACTGAGTGAATTTCACATATTTATTATTTTGAATGTGAATAGTATGTGTTGTTTGATTGTTTGGTTAGTGTTTATAAAGCAGATGTTACGCCATTTCGGAATATGACAGTCAGCTAGAAATGAAGCTTTATTTTCGTATATCTTAAGCTTCATGCTATTGATTGTCAAAAAGATTTCGACACTCTTGAAAGTTTTTCATGAAGTGGTATGTTAAATGTGTTTCAGTACCTGTGCCGAGCCCGAATCTCGTCCGACACAGAGGGGAATGAAGCATCACTGTTTCGATACAATTAGTCCGTTCCAAGCACAGGTGGACTGAAACAGCCTTATTTTGAAACAACGATACAGTTTCCGTGTCTGGCTCGAGACCGAATCTGGTTCAGTTATCCGAGACAGGGGTGGAATGAAACACCACTGTTTCGAAACAGTGAACCATAGCCGTTCCGAAACACTGAAACTGTTCCACGTATCGATACACTGTATCAAAACATAGAAACAGTGACCAAGTCTAGTGCCGCAGGATGTTTGATAGTGACTGTGATCTGTCGATCACTTTGAATGAGATCATCTGTACATTCCAACATTGCAGGAGTCACAGTTGTGTGAGGCTAGCAAGCATACAGGAGATTGGGCAGATTTGTGCAACCTCATTACGATGATGACAGACACCTCGCCCAACACCTCAGTGTGCTTCTGTTCACTACCAGTTCTCCATAGACATTCTGCAAGTGCCTCCGAATATCTGTGATGCTTTGATTTTCCACCAAAAGAAGGTAGTGACAGCTCTGTACTTGGAACGCATCTCTGTTACAGATGCCATTTTGAAGGCTGTGTGTAGTGCCACCACCTACTAGAACTTCATGAAATTATTGGGGTTGAAGCAGGAATATTCCACATCCTCGACAACAAATTCTGCATTTTCTCAATCGAAACTGACTGAGAAAAAGTGTGTTGCATTAGGAAGCTGCAGCATCAGCAACATTTTCTTCTCAAATTCCTCCAAGCCACAGCACTTCATGACTGCCATTCACAAAACAAGCTATTGTTGAATGATTTATGCTTTGCAGGAAATCAGTAACTACTCTGATGGTACTTCTCCATCGAGTTTGCCAACAATGAGGCTACCAATGAAACATCCACATATATCTGTTGTTTCATCGACAGCTATCCATATGTTCTGGTTACATTTCAGACCCTCCTGGTCAGAAATCGAAATAGTTTTTCCATGTCAGTTTGTCAGATATCTGCTCCCTGCAATACTTAGATATGCACAGTATTCAGGTACTTGAAGTTTGTACTGTGGAACTTTTGCAGCAACCATAATGGGACATACATCATAGAAAAATTCATTTATGGAGTTTAGAGTCTTCTTCAGCTGCTTCGATAACATTTGCTTCTTAGACAATCATTCTGCTTTGTATGCATCACTATCTACATGTTGCTGAAATTGGGACTTCATGGAATACCCGATCTGCTTATTTCTTGCTCAACATGGAACAAGCTCTCCATTAGAAGTGAAAGTGCCAGCCATCATAAGCCAAGATCATAATTTTGCTGCAACATGAGGTATAATGAATACAGTCGTGGACTCTTAATAAATACTATTTGGCAAACTTTTCTCAGTGCACACACTCTCTATGTCTGAGTTGGTAGAAGTTGCTAGCAGCCAGGAAACTGGTGGGTGCTAGTCTTTTGTTTGCTCCACTGCCAATCCTGATACCACACAAAGTCCTTTACTACACACAATAATGGCTGCTAAAATGCATCATGTCGTATTGTTATTTTACTGTTTTGCTTTTGAGAACTGAAACTGTTCTTGGGTATCTCAGATGGTCAAGCACTTGCCTGCGAAATGGAAAGGTCTCGAGTTCGAGTCTCGGTCCGGCACACAGTTTTAATCTGCCAGGAAGTTTCACATCAGCACACACTCCACTGCAGAGTGAAAATTTCATTCTGATGATAATTCCTGCCTAACCACAGTGAGTTTCTACTCATACTATTCATGCTTGCCAAACTGTACAGCCCCCCCCCCCCACCCCCTCCTTCCCCCAACTAGGCTGCTGGATCTCTCCCACATTAAGAACGTTTGGAGCATTATGAGAAGTGTTCTCAACCACCTCAGGATGAGCTAATGTGTCATTCAGACAGGATTTGGCATGATATCTCTAGAAGTCGAGGGACATGAAAGGGAAGCAGTGGTTGGGAAGGGTGTGAGACAGGGTTGTAGCCTATCCCCGATGTTATTCAATCTTTATATTGAGCAAGCAGTGAAGGAAACAAGAGAAAAATTCGGAGTAGGTATTAAAATCCATGGAGAAGTAATAAAAACTTTGAGGTTTGCCGATGACATTGTAATTCTGTCAGAGACAGCAAAGGACTTGGAAGAGCAGTTGAATGGAATGGATAGTGTCTTGAAAGGAGGATATAAGATGAACATCAACAGAAGCAAAACGAGTATAATGGAATGTAGTAAAATTAAGTCGGATGATGCTGAGGGAGACACTTAAAGTAGTAAAGGAGTTTAGCTATTTGGGGAGCAAAATAACTGATGATGGTCAAAGTAGAGAAGATATAAAATGTAGACTGGCAATGGTAAGGAAAGCATTTCTGAAGAAGAGAAATTTGTTAACATCGAATGTAGATTTAAGTCATTTCTGAAAGTATTTGTATGGAGTGTGGCCATGTATGGAAGTGAAACATGGACGATAAATAGTTTGGACAAGAAGAGAATAGAAGCTTTCAAAATGTGGTGCTACAAAAGAATGCTGAAGATTAGATGGGTAGATCACATAACTAATGAGGAGGTATTGAATAGGATTGGGGAGAAGTTTGTGGCACAACTTGACTAGAAGAAGGGATCGGTTGGCAGGACATGTTCTGACACATTGAGGGATCACCAATTTAGTATTGGAGGGCAGCGTGGAGGGTAAAAATTGTAGAGGGAGACCAAGAGTTGAATACATTAAGCAGATTCAAAAGGGCATAGGTTGCAGTAGGTACTGGGAGGTGAAGAAGCTTGCACAGGATAGAGTAGCATGGAGAGCTGCACCAAACCAGTCTCAGGACTGAAGACCACAACAACAACAACATCTCTAGAAGACATCTGACAACTCTGTTAATCAAAGCCAAGCCATATAACTGCTTGCATAAGGGCCAAGGTAGACAATTTTATTGAATTTCTGAATCTGTTGATCTCTTTCTCTTTAATAAATCATCCTTTTTCCTTGAAATTGTAGTCATTTGTTTGTCTGTGCATGTACATCATATCTACCAGTTTCTGCCCAATTTGGATAATTCCTCCACAGCACATTTTTTGTCTTAAGGGAGTATGCAAAACTGTGTGATGTGATTATAGTGAAGTATGGGAAAATATGTAGTGATATGAAATACAGAAGGATCCAAAAAAATGTATCCACTGTTTAAAAGTCTATAACTTGTAAACTAATTGATGGAGTTGCCTCATTTTTGGTGAAAGTGTAGCTTAAAGTCCAACTTAAAGACATCGCTGTAGGTGTTCGAAAAGGTCACCATTAACATCCACACACAAACAATGCCACTGAACTGCAGCATGAACTACTGACTGCAACGTGTTCAGTTGAATATATGCACATGAATGTACAATGGATTCTCGAAGTTCATCCAATGTGTGTGGTTTCTGTTACTAAACAACGTCCTTTAGTGTTCCCCAGGTAAAAGTCCAGAGGAGTTAGGTCTGGGGAACATGGTGGATACTCCACAGCACATCTACAGACTATCCATCTTCCTGGTAGATTTTCGTCGAGATACACCCTAACATGATTTTGGTAGTGGGCTGGGGCACCATCTTGTTGAGAGTAAACTCTTCCATCAACATACAAGTCTTGGATGGCAGGTAAAATGGATGTCTGAATATTCTGAAGGTACACCTCACCGGTAACTGTGGCGTCAAAGAAGAATGGCCCAATCAAGCCCCGGTAAGACAACCCACACCACACATTTACTGCTCGCAAATTCATGGCTTTGTCTACATGGACATTCGGATTTTCGGTGGCCCAGTAGATGCAATTGTGGCTATTTACTGTACCATTGAGTTTGAACTGCGACTCATCATACGATACAATCATCTCTGCAAACTCTTCATCGTTGCACACAATGTTAGTAAACCACTCGCAGTACTCCATTCTACACTCCTGGAAATTGAAATAAGAACACCGTGAATTCATTGTCCCAGGAAGGGGAAACTTTATTGACACATTCCTGGGGTCAGATACATCACATGATCACACTGACAGAACCACAGGCTCATAGACACAGGCAACAGAGCATGCACAATGTCGGCACTAGTACAGTGTATATCCACCTTTCGCAGCAATGCAGGCTGCTATTCTCCCATGGAGACGATCGTAGAGATGATGGATGTAGTCCTGTGGAACGGCTTGCCATGCCATTTCCACCTGGCGCCTCAGTTGGACCAGCGTTCGTGCTGGACGTGCAGACCGCGTGAGACGACGCTTCATCCAGTCCCAAACATGCTCAATGGTGGACAGATCCGGAGATCTTGCTGGCCAGGGTAGTTGACTTACACCTTCTAGAGCACGTTGGGTGGCACGGGATACATGCGGACGTGCATTGTCCTGTTGGAACAGCAAGTTCCCTTGCCGGTCTAGGAATGGTAGAACGATGGGTTCGATGACGGTTTGGATGTACCGTGCACTATTCAGTGTCCCCTCGACGATCACCAGTGGTGTACGGCCAGTGTAGGAGATCGCTCCCCACACCATGATGCCGGGTGTTGGCCCTGTGTGCCTCGGTCGTATGCAGTCCTGATTGTGGCACTCACCTGCACGGCGCCAAACACGCATACGACCATCATTGGCACCAAGGCAGAAGCGACTCTCATCGCTGAAGACGACACGTCTCCATTCGTCCCTCCATTCACGCCTGTTGCGACACCACTGGAGGCGGGCTGCACGATGTTGGGGCGTGAGCAGAAGACGGCCTAACGGTGTGCGGGACCGTAGCCCAGCTTCATGGAGACGGTTGCGAATGGTCCTCGCCGATACCCCAGGAGCAACAGTGTCCCTAATTTGCTGGGAAGTGGCGGTGCGGTCCCCTACGGCACTGCGTAGGATCCTACGGTCTTGGCGTGCATCCGTGAGTCGCTGCGGTCCGGTCCCAGGTCGACGGGCACGTACACCTTCCGCCGACCACTGGCGACAACATCGATGTACTGTGGAGACCTCACGCCCCACGTGTTGAGCAATTCTGCGGTACGTCCACCCGGCCTCCCGCATGCCCACTATATGCCCTCGCTCAAAGTCCGTCAACTGCACATACGGTTCACGTCCACGCTGTCGCGGCATGCTACCAGTGTTAAAGACTGCGATGGAGCTCCGTATGCCACGGCAAACTGGCTGACACTGACGGCGGCGGTGCACAAATGCTGCGCAGCTAGCGCCATTCGACGGCCAACACCGCGGTTCCTGGTGTGTCCGCTGTGCCGTGCGTGTGATCATTGCTTGTACAGCCCTCTCGCAGTGTCCGGAGCAAGTATGGTGGGTCTGACACACCGGTGTCAATGTGTTCTTTTTTCCATTTCCAGGAGTGTATGATCTGGGTCGTCCTCTTTCATTCTGTGTACCAATTGTGGGATGTAGTACTTCCACTTTGCTGTCTTCAAAATTTGCCAAACAATTGAGTGACTCACTCCTGTTTCACGGGCACACTGTCTCACAGACTTCTGTGGTGAGCGAGTGAATTGTTGTAACACACGACGGGAGTTAGCTGGACTTGTTACTGTTACAGGTCTTCCAGATCATTGTTTGTGTACATCTTTAACACAGCCTTCAGCTTCCAATTTGTCTCGAATGCAATGAATCGTTAAACGTGTCGGTGGCTCTGTTTGATACCCATTTTGCCATTGCCGTTGAACCTCATTAATGTTTTCGTACTTAAAATACCACTTCAAAACTGACTTCCTTTCATCGAATGTAAGCCTTGTGCCAGCCATGTTTACTCAAGTAACTAGGTGCAACTAAGAACAAAACACTGACTATCTGGCGACTGTCATCTGACAAAACAAAACAACACAATACAATGCTTATGTGGCAATTGCCGGAACTTCAAACTATTACACTACCAAAGATGAGACAACTCCGTCAATTAGTTTGCCAGTTATGGACTTTTAAATAGTGGATACATTTTTTTGGACCCCTCTGTATATCAACACACAGACCATCATGAACATTTACGATTTTAATGTGCCTAGGAGCAAAGGAAAACAATACGTAATTACACAAAAATCTGGATGCTGCTGATGATTCCTTTAATGTTCACATCTCAATGGCTGATTGATGACAGGTGGGATTGAAGCTGTGAGGATGGGTTGTGAGTCGTGCTTGCGTAGCTCAGATGGTAAATTACTTGCCTGTGAAAGGCAAAGGTTATAGACTTAAACATTTTGTGCCTGCCCAAGCAAGACACATTTTTACGACAGCTTGACCATTTCTGCCAATATTTGCTATAGCAATCTAATTCATTTGGTATCTTTTTGAGGCTGATTTTTAATAGATGAAATTGCAATTACTAAGCTTTAGCATGGGTGTAGACTTCAACATTGTTACTCTGGTTTTTTAATAAGTCTAACGTAAAATACAAATATTATTACTGGATGCTTCTTGGTGCCAATTTTGATGCTGGAGTTCCTCTGACCTCCCGTCACTTGAGTGCAAAGCATCCTACTGCTAGAGCTTCCCCACAATCCCAAGTCCAGGTGTCGTGACCATCAGTCACTTGTGCAGTGCGTAACCTGTCTCTCTACTGGCTTGCACAGATATAGGGGCAAATATAATGCTATACATACAACAAATGGTGACCAACAATGTGGCGTAAATACCACATGAGGAATCCAGTACTTACAGTATCATCAGGGGAATCTGTATTTCCTTTTCAGCAATGCAGCAAAAAGCAACAGAATCCAACAAACAATGTTTGCCACAGTTCAGTCATGTACCAAATGGCTCAACTCTGTGATAGTCACAAATTTCAGTGAGCTAAACTGCCACTGAGAAAACAGCCTTAATGTGGGTTTGCCCTTTTTCAACATTGTAGGGTCTGTACTGCTTCATGCCTACAGTTATATGCAAAATTACTGGGTGACTCGAGGCGTAACTATAAGCGAGCACATCGAGGAAAAGACACTCTGGATCAAGTGATCAGTTTCATTAAAAAGATAAGCTAAGCATTAGATCAAAGGAGTAAAGTTGGAAGTATCGTCAATGATCTTACAACAGCATTTTATTCAACAAAATGTATCTTGCATATCTACAAATTAAATAAAGCTGGATTTAACGGCTATGTTCTGAGATGGTTTACAGCATACTTCCAGAACAGAAAACAAAGTGTAACTGTCACTTCAAATTCAGTAAACTACTATTCTAAATGCAGTATGATATCACAAGGTAGGCCTCAAGGCTTCATTCTAGCACAAGTCTTTACGTTATCTACATAAATGACTTACCAGTAAGTATAGATTCTTCATCACTTCTGTTTGCAGACAATTCTTCTTTTTTATTTGAAGTTGATGAGTCCGAAAAAATTCTGAGATTTATTGTGTGTACTCTTCGTACCCTAGATGACTTGTTCTAATTCAATTAGCTGAAACTGAACATTTCAAAATTATTGTGGAAAGGATAGTTGCTACTCACCATATAGTGACAGAGGTGCTGAGTCACAGTTAGGGACAGCAAAAAGACCAAACACACACACACACACACACACACACACACACACACACACACACACACACACACACAGAGTCTCTGGCTCAGTGTGTGTGTGTTTTCTATTTCCGACGAAGGTCTTGTTGTCTGAAAGCTCACTTTCTGACAGTCTTTTTGATATGCCTATTGCCTATCTGCAATGCAACATCTCTGCTACATGGTGAGCAGCAACTACCCTATATACGAGGGCCGTTCAGAAAGTAACCTCCGGTTGATTTAAAAAAATACACCAAGTTAAATAAAAATATTTTAATATATACATCTTACAACTACATCTTTGCACTATTTTTCTACATAGTCTCCATAGCGATTGAGGCACTTATCGTATCTCTTCACAAGCTTTGAAATTCCTTCTGCATAAAAATCACCCGCTTGTGCCTGGAGCCAGCCTGTGACCACATCTTTGAGCTCTTCGTCGTCATCAAACCGCTGTGACCCAAGCCATTTCTTCAAACGCATGAAGAGGTGATAATCACTTGGCGCCAGGTCTGGGCTGTAAGGTGGATGGTTGATAACGTCCCACTTGAAGGACTCAAGAAGGGCCGTTGTTCTGCGAGCAGAGTGAGGACGGGCGTTATCGTGCAAAAAAACGATACCGGAAGTCAGCATACCATGGCGTTTGTTCTGTATAGCCCGTGGTAACTTTTTTATTGTTTCACAGTACACGTCTTGATTAATGGTCATACCACGTTCCATGAATTCAACCAACAACACCCCTTTGGCATCCCAAAACACCGTTGCCATCAGTTTTCTGGCAGAAAAATCTTGCGAGGCCTTTCTTGGTTTGGTAGGCGAATTTGAATGTGCCCACATCTTTGATTGTTCTTTTGTCTCAGGGTTCACGTACTTAATCCAGGTTTCGTCACCGGTCACGATTCTGTTTAACAATGGTTCTCCTTCGTCCTCATAACGTGACAGAAAGTCTAATGCAGAGGCCATTCTTTGAGTTTTGTGGTGGTCGGTAAGAATTTTGGGCACCCATCGTGCACAGAACTTACGGTAACCCAATCTTGCTGTCACTATCTCGTACAAGAGAGTCTTAGAAATCTGTGGAAAACCAGTAGACATCTCTGACATTGAGAAACGTCGATTTTCACGAACTTTTGCATCAACTGTCTGAACGAGTTCGTCAGTCACCAATGATGGTCTACAACTCCTCTCTTCATCATGAACGTTTTCTCGTCCACTTTTAAATAAACGTACCCATTCACGGACAACTCCTTCACTCATAACTCTTGGTCCGTACACGGCACAAAGCTCACGATGAATAGCTGCTGCAGAATATCCTTTGGCTGTAAAAAACCTTATGACAGCACGCACTTCACATTTGGCGGGGTTTTCTATTGCAGCACACATTTCAAACTGCCACAAAAACTAAACTAGCGCAGGTACGACGTTCACTCGACCACGGCTTGATGCCGACTGACCTGTTGAGTGCGTGAACGCACAGATGGCGTCGCTACTCCCCCCACAACCCGCACTGTGACCAATCGGAGGTTACTTTCTGAACCGCCCTCGTATAATATTGTTGCACTCCATCCTGGATTTTCCATTGTTTGAACATTTCAAAATGTGTGGAGGTTAAAATACAGCATAACAGTCAAATGATGGGTGTAGTGACTCTGACAGATTCCTTGGACCAACTGTGGTCAAGCGGTTAAGCTGTCAAATACGTTAAGCAGTTTTGCACTTGCAATGCAAATAATAAAAAATGTTACTGAGAAGAGTACATGGAAAACAGCATATCATTTTGAATCTGTCATTAGATCTGATACTGTTTTGTGAGGAAGTTCAAATAGCAGACCTTGGATGCTGACACTGCGGAAGATAATAGTCGGGTACAGGTCTACTGCATGGCTCAAAGAATCTTGTTGCCCATTATTTAGGAAATAACAAGTTGTAACTGCCCCCTTCTTATACATTTATGAAATTATAATTTTCAACAGCAGGCAAAAATTATTTGAGGAGGATCATTTTAGTCATGCATGCAACAGGAGGAACAAAGAATTCTATGATCCCCACAGACCGTTTGAAATTATATGCACTGTGGAGACAGTTTATGGGATGAAAATACAGTATACAATAAATTAATAGGCAAAAATACTTAATATGATGCCAGGGCTTCTAAAAATGAAGTGACAGGAGATTCTGTGGGAGAAATGCTGCTATTTGGTAAACGAATTTGTGGTGGATGAACTGATCACTTGTGCATGGTGTAACTTAGTTTTCTTTTTATAATGGAACTGCAATATTCTTAAGATACTGTTATTAGCTTAGTCGCTTCCATACTGCCTAGCCACCCGTGGTCGTTGCATCTGCAGTGACGAGCAGTCCCTCTCTAAATATACCGAGGCTCTCACTGAAGCCTTCACTGACCGTAATTATCCTCCCATCCTTGTACAAAAACAAATCTCCCGTGCCTTATCTTTCCAGTCTCCCACCACCTCCCAAAGTCCCACAGTCTGGCCACAGAGGAGCATTCCCCTCATAACTCAGTAACATCTGGGACTGGAGCAACTGAATTACATTCTCTGCCAGGGTTTCAATTACCTCTTGTCATGCCCTGAACTGAGAAATGTCCTGCCCACTATCCTTCCCACACCTCCTACCTTGGTATTCCACTGTCCACTGAACCTACACAATATACTCGTCCATCTTTACACAACCCCCGCTCCCCATCCCTTACCTCATGGCCCATACCCCTGTAATAGACCTAGATGCAAGACCTGTCCCATACATCCTCCTACCACCACCTACTCCAGTCTGGTCACTAACATCACCTATCCCATCAAAGGCAGGGATACCTGTGAAACCAGTCATGTGATTTACAATCTAAGCTGCAACCACTGTGCTGCATTCTATGTAGGCATGACAACCAACAAGCTGTCTGTCCACTTGAACGGCCACCGACAAACTGTGGCCAAAAAACAAGTGGACCACCCTGGAGCTGAACACACTGCCAAACATGATACCCCTAATCTCAATGACTGCTTCACAGCCTGTGCCATATGGATCCTTCCCACCAACACCAGCTTTTCTGAACTGCACAGGTGGGCTTTCCCTGCAATACATCCTACATTCCTGTAACCCTCCTGGCCTCAACCTTCGTTAGTCACTGTCCTCACCCATCCAGCCCCCTCCCTGTTCCCATTCCAGCACTACACAGCCGTCATTTCACTGCCATACCCAGACTTTTAATTTCTTATTATTTTTATTTCGGGACTGATGACCTCAGCAGTTAAGTCCCATAGTGCTCAGAGCCAGCCATTTTTATTTCTGTCCTTTCTGCTATTTACCCCCTCCCCCCTCCACACCTTCTCTCCTGCTCTCCATCTAAACTGCAACACTTCACTGTCCGCCACTCCCACCATACTATTCCTCCCCCCTTCCTGCCTCAGCCTCCTCCTTACCCCCACCCAGGTGCCACTCCCATCATGCACTGGTGCTGCTGCTCGCAGTGTAGTTTCAGCTCTCTGAGACTGCAGACATGTGTGCAAGTTGCGTGAGTGTGTGTGTGCGTGCGTGTATGTGTGTCTACTGCTGACAAAGTCCTAAATGGCTGAAAGCTGTGATTGTGTGAATCTTTTTATTGTGCCTATCACGACTCAACATCTCCACTATATGGAGAGTAGCAACTTTCCTTCTCTCGTATTATTACATTCCATCCTGGATTTTCAATTGTTTGATTGTTATTAGCATAGGTTGTTCTGTGGTGAAGTTTTACTACAAATTTTTCAACTGTGCCCTGTGCCTGAACCAAATGATTAGATTTTATACACTGTGAGACAAAATAATTCAAAATTCCCTTGACTCATTGTGTCTTAATATGAAAACAACAGCTGCAAAGCAGTTTCAGAACACCTTCATAGAAATTTTAAATGGAAAAAATGGGAGTGGTGAAGTCAAGTGTTTGTTGTTCTGGAGGTAATAAAAATGATGAAAATAACAAGAAGGTGCAAAGCTCACAGACAATGTAAATGAAGCACTTTACATGCTACAATCAGAAGAAATAGAGAAAAGCTTGTATTAATATGTTAAACACACAAAAATTTTTCGCCAATGTTACTTGTGAGTTAAGGAAAGTAAAACTGAAAAATCTATAATTCATACCTGTTGGTCTCGGGCAGCATTTGATGAACAAAACACTCATTACATTTTTTCGGACTATACTTAACAACATAATACATGGAAATATGTAGGCATGACCAAGTTTGATTAGCTTTCCCTACACTTCGTGCTAAATGCATGTGTCATCTAATGCAGCAAATCTTTAAATGTGAAAACTGTAAAGAATATATTCTGAGCTAAAATGTAATTAGGTATCTTGAACAGAATGACCCCCTCAATGCCAACCAGCACGGTTTTTGAAAACATCGATCATGTGAAATCCAGCTGGCACTTTTCTCACATGACATACTGAAAGCTTTGGATTGAGGCTGTCAAGTATGTGCCATATTTCATGATTTCCAAAAAGCATTGTACTCAGTGCCACACCTACGCTTATTGTCAAAAGTAGGATCATATGGCATATCGGGTGAAATTTGTGACTGGATTGAGCACTTTTTGGTAGAGAGGATGCAACATGTTATCTTGGATGGAGAGTCATTGTCAGATGTAGAAGTAACTTTGGGTGTGCCCCAGGGAAGTGTGTTGAGACCATTGCTGTTCATGTTGTATGTTAACGACCTTGTAGACAATGTTAATAGTAAAATCATGCTTTTTGCATATGATGCACTTATCTATAATGAAGTACCATCTGAAAGAAGCTGCATAAATATTCAGTAAGGCCTTGATAAGATTTCAAATTGGTGCAGAGATTGACAACATGCTTTAAATGTTCAGAAATGTAAAATTTTGCACTTCACAAAATGAAAAAACATTGTATCCTATGTCTTTATCATCAATAGGTCATTGTTGGAATCAGCCAACTCATACATATACCAGGGTGTAACACTACGTAGGGATATGAAATGGAATAATAAATAGGTTCAGTCATGGGTAAAGTAGATGGTAGTTTTGGTAGAATACTAGGGATGTGCACTCAATCTACTTCCAAATCACTCGAGTGACCTATTCTACAATATTGCTCAAGTGTGGGGCCCATACCTGATAGGAGTAACAGGGGATATTGAATGTGTACAGAGAAGGCCAGCACAAATGGTCACAGGTTTATTTAATTGATGGGAGAGTGTCACAGAGATACTGAAGGAACTGAACTGAAAAACTCTTGAAGATAGACATAAACTGTCCAAAGTTGCTGTCATGGAGGAGGAGAGGTTTGTTGCACTTTTATGACACCAAACAGGCTGCAGTCTTTTCTTCAATTTCCTGAGGGTAGCACAATACACTTCAGGGTTCATCAGAGAAGAGGTGGTGTGGCATCACTCCATGGATTGCCATTTTGTTTCCAGTTTGGAATGATGAGCACAAGTTCCAACACCTGAGAAGATACTTGACAAATAATTGTCATGATCAGCCTTGAAACTCACAAGCAATTTGGCACAGATGGTCATTTGTTACTCTTTATGGTCTTCTGTTTGGCAGTAAGGAACTCAGCAGGCACACACCTTTGAGTACCTTGACTAGTGAACAAGTGTGTCAATGCTACTGTCCAGTTGGACAGTGAGGTGTTTGTGATCTGTTGATCACCCGGAATGAGAGTGTCTGCACATGGCAGATGAGACAGGTTTGTGCGACCTTGATGTCGTGATGATGGACACTGTACCCAATGACTCACCACGCTTTTGATTACTACCAGGTCTCCAAAGAAATTCTGCAAGTGCCTATGAATATCTCTGAAGCTTTGGTTTTTGTCCAAAAGAAACTTGATAAGAGTGTTTTGCTTTGAACACACTTCCCTTACACATACCATTTTGAATATTACGTATAGTGTCACCACCTACTAGAAGTTTGTCAAACTATAGGGGCTCGAGTGGGAATACTCAATGATGTACCGCAACAAATTCTGCATTTTGTCTACCAAAATTGGACTGAAAAAAAGTGTCACATTACCTATTCAATGTCACTCATCTAAAAATATAAAATGTAAATCATTAAGGTAGTAAAATCATTTTTAAAACACATTAAGGCCTTTGTAATAAAAGCAAACAGCAGTGATCCCATGATACATACAGGGTGATTATGATTAAGGTTAAACTTTCAAACTGCTGTAGAAATAATACTATGGTCAGAATGATGTCAAATTGCAATGGAATTTATCAGAGAAGGAAGAAAATGTGTGGCAGATGAAATATAAATAGTTAGAAAATGTAGCAATAGAGGGCGCTGTAAGCATCATAATTTAATAGTGGTTGACTACAAATGACAAATGAATTATACCACAATGCCTAAGGTGTACATTTCTTATTAAACAAACTGTACTACACAGTGTGCATAGGTGTACAGGTGTGATACTGTTAGTTACACAAGCCCATCCACCATGGCAAGGTTATATCAAATCAGATAGGAAAAATCAGTTTTCAATTGTCCTGAGGCCGAAACCTGCCTAAAAAGCATCACTCAAATCGGTTTTTAACTGTCCTGAGACCAAAAACCACATATAAGCATCAACCACATCAGTTTTTAATTGTTCTGAAGGCAAAAACTGCATAAAAAGCATCAGTCAAAATCAAATCAGATTATTAATTTCCATGTGACTGGCGCAAAACATGTTCAATATGCTCTCCATCATTTCCTGCAAGTTGAAATCAAGAAACAGCACTTTACACAACTGATGGAAGTGTTTCCGGGGTCACATTCAGAATGTGTTGCGCGATGCGTGCTTTCAGTGCAGCTAATTTTGCAGTCGGAACACTGAACACAACATCTTTCAGATAGCCCGCCAGCCGGAAGTCACACGGATGAAGATCAGGTGATCAGGCCGGCCAGACTGTAGGGAAATGGTGGCTGATAATTCTAGCATTTCCGAAATGGTGCTTCAGCAGCTGCTTAACTGGAGTTGCAGTGTGTGGAGATGCACCATCTTGCATAAAAATGATCCCATGCACACTGTTCGACAGCTGGAATGACGTGGTTGTGCATCTGGCTGTGAGTGTCTTTTCACACATAGTGCTTCCCAGTGACGGTACAGGTAACAGGACCAGAAGCACCTGTATCTTCGAAACAATATGGCCACGTGATAAATGATGCCGTAAACCCGCACCACGCAGTGACCTTTTCAGGATGAAGTGGTACTGGTTGATTTGAGTGTGGATTTTCCATTGCCCATATACGACAATTCTGTGTATTGACATGTCCTGTCAGATGGAAGTGGGCTTCGTCTGTCGACAAAATCTTCCACAGCCAATCATTGTCCACTTCCATGAGAGCAAGAAATTCTAAAGAAAAGGTCTCTCTTGATGGCAGGTCAACAGGAAGCAACTTATGCACATGGGTAATTTTGAATGGATAGCAAAGAAGGATGTTTCGTAGGATTTTATGCACCGTGCTCACAGGTATGTCCAATGTTCGGGCAACTCTCCATGCACTATACATTTGCACACCACCACTCGTGTCCTCCTGCGTTGCAATGGCCATGTCAAATCAATTTTCTTCCCTCTACCAAGTTACACACCAAAAGAACTCGTCTTTTTTAATTTCCGAATCATTTTCTCCAGATCCACGGCCCACCTGCCCCTGATGTAGGCAACCCTCACTAACAAAATGGCCTGGCGTCCTTTTTGCCCCCCTACTGCTGGGCCTCACCAACCGACATCAATACCTCTCCTCAGTGCAGCACTTCATGAAGAATGGACTGCCATTCCCCAAGAAACCTTCCAGTGCATGATGAACATATCCCTGCGAGAGTGAAAGCTGTCATCAGTGCTAAGTGTGGGCCAGCATTACCGATGGAGGACGCCACAAACTTGTAAGTCATTTTCAGCCAGGTGTCCGGATACTTTTGATCACATGGTGTGCGTAGATTCACGTGGAGAGCCGCAAGGCACAGCAGTGCATCGGCGGTGACCGTATATGGCCACACAAGGCCCTGCACAGCAGTGTCTGGAAGTGCCAGCATGGAAGAGGTGACACAGATAAAACGTGGGCCAGTGTAGGCCATGAGAAAGTTCATTACAAAAAGCAGTCCAGGAGGACATCCGTGTCTGACTCGGGGTATGGACTTTCAGTATTCTCTCTGCCTCTGCTCGCACTCATACTTAGCTGCGCACCTCCCTCCATGGGATTTTGCAATCAGGAGTTGTGTACGTTCATTTGAGTCATTATTCAGTTCTAGCTCTATCAAGCAATTAAAGATTTTAGTTATTCAAGTCTTGTCTTTATTTGGTTAACTGCCGACCGAGTTCCATAACTCTTTCAAACTTCCAGCTCGTCATCACCAAGTTAGCTGACTAGATAGACCGTCTCCAGTCTCCAATGCCACTAAGTGTCTAGACCACTCGCTGGATGCAACAGAATATTAATAACGTTCGTCTCAATTGAAACCTATGTAATTTCAATAACTCGTTTCACCCTTTTGGGGCATCATCAGGTTGTCTAAAAAGTAATAAAAATAAGAATAAATAGTGGGAGGGGACTGGTTCTATGTTGTATGACTTCATGAAGAAACAAAGTAAAACACATCTATATTAAAACTTATACAAAAGTAACTATATATAAAACCCATCCATTGTAGAGTCATAAAGAATGAGAGGTAGACCTAACGAAAATAAAGTAATTACGACAATAAGCCACCCTGTGTATGACAGCACTCACTCCGTCTTCAGGCCACAAGTGGCCCATCGGGACCATCCGACCGCCGTGTCATGCTCAGTTGAGGATGCGGATAGGAGGGGCGTGTGGTCAGCACACCGCTCTCCCGGTCGTTATGATGGTTTTCTTTGACCGGAGCCGCTACTATTCGGTCGAGTAGCTCCTCAATTGGCATCACGAGGCTGAGTGCACCCCGAAAAATGGCAACAGCACATGGCGGCCGGATGGTCACCCATCCAAGTGCCAGCCACGCCCGAGAGAGCTTGACTTCGGTGATCTCACGGGAACCGGTGTATCCACTGCGGCAAGGCCGTTGCCTGTGTATGACAGAGACACTTTGTTTATTCATCTTATGATGCTCCAAAGGGGTGAAACGCATTATTGTAATTATATAACTTTGCTACGCAGACTGTTTTTCAATTTGAAACAACCCCACGGTTCCCGTACCAGCTGACCAGCATGGAATGGAATAAATTTTAAATAACGTTTGTATTATTTAAAAAGCTTTAAGTGTTTTTACATAAAATATTTGGAGACATTACATTTCACCACACCTTCACAGTTACGGTCAGATGCTACAGAGTGCGCACACAACACGGAATATGTTAATCCATCTTGCATCACCCAAATAGTTCCCAGTTGGACATCCATCTGCCAAAAGCAGATATGACTCCACTCACAAGGAAATGGCCCAATAAGACATGTCGAAACCTACCCTGAAATTTTTTTACACAGGAAGAAGACAACGAAAGAAATGCGCTGCCAGAATTTTAGGTGCTAAGAGGCACTGCAAGTGTTTTGTAAATAATGTAAAGTTACACATTTTTGCCGCGCGAAGAACAGCTTATAACAATAGTTTGTACAGTGCTGCCCGCCTAGCGCACGACTCGGCAAATCTAAAGCTCTGTCGCTATACATAGCTTTATGCGAATCGTTCACGCAGCACTGCGTGAGTGATTTGCTTGAAGCTATGTATAGGGACAGTATAATTGAACTAAACATACCACAATATAAATGAGACCAATCGATGTTCGTGATAATGGACTCATGGATCCGGTGTACTATCGCATTAAGATGCTGGATCCACGCAAACAGAAATTTAATGTAGGTGATTTGGTACATATCTCAAAACACAAGATTGCATTTGAGAAGTCATACCTACCGAGCTGGTCAACTGAGATATTTACAGTTTCAAAGGTGCTTCTATGCCGAGGAGTTGCAGAAAAGCTCAGAACCGGATGTTTTTCTAGTGGAGAGAGTCATGAGATGCCGTGGAAATAAAGCACTAGTCAAATGGCTTGGTTTTCCTGCTACACAAAACAGTGGGATTGATGCTGACGTTTTGCTATATAATGAGGACGCATAGTCCACAACCACCGCAGTAGCATATCATGTGTGCTAGGAGACGCATTAGAGGAGGTGGTGGTATTCTAGACAAACTGCCAGTCGAATTACAGATCCCTGGGTATAATTACTGTGGACCTGGGACAAACCTTCTGAAACGCTCGGCAAGAGGTGATAAGGGGGTTAATCTGCTTGACGAAGCATGTGTGGAACACTACAAGCATATGCTGCAAATAAAGATCTATCAGGTCGTCACATTGCAGATAGGATTTTAGTGGACAAGGCTAAGGCGATACGGAGAAGAAAGGATATTGGTATAGGTCAACGCATCGCGGCATTTGCAGTTGATAAGGCCATGCGAGGAAAAATTAAGTTAGGTTTAGGAGTGATGAATTTCATGGGAGTTATGAATGCTGCAACTTGTGCACTAAACAAGAAGAACTGTATCCTGACAGTGATGTATGCAGCTAAAAACGCACTGAAGCAGAAAGATGCGGGAAGAAGAGGATCGGTTAAAGCACTTCAGGTTCTACCAATACCCAAGACATCTGGCGGTTTTCTTCCATTTCTCATCGCAGCCCTCTCGGCGGTAGATTCCCTCGTTGGTGGTGTTGCAGCTATCGCTCGAACGGTCAAGAATGCACAAAACTCCCAAGCACAGTTAGAAGAGGCAAGAAGACATAACCGCATGATGGAATCTGCAGCCATCAGAAAAGGACTATACTTGAAACCATACAGGAAAGGGCTTGGTCTATTCATAAATTTTAAAAAAGCCCATTAGTGGTCCTACCAGGTCGACCACTCACAAATACAGATCTTTGTTAGAGTGAAATTCAAACTGGTGAATGTGGTATTGTGAATTTAGATGTTGCTGGAGGCCCTGGCACACACTGAGTATCATATGTTATGAAAAATGTGGATACCGTGCAGTATTTCGACTCATTTGGTGACCTGCAACCGCCAGAAGAATTTGAGTAACAGAAGACATGTGTTCTACAATTATTGACGCTATCAGGACTTTAATACAGGGTGTCCAGAAAAGGGCTCCCTGATTTCAAAATTAAATATCTCGAAAACAAAGATCGATAGAGGAATTCAGTAAACGATATGTTAATTGGGAAAGCTGTAAGAAGTTTATACAGCAGTTTGAAATAATAGTTACAAAAGCTGCTAACAGATGGCACTGTACGCTTTACAGCTCATATCAGCATACATAAGTCAAATAATCATATGAAAACAATCTTTGCAAACAATCACATCACATTGTTTTCAAAATGTTCACTATTGGCACTACAGAGGTGGTGCAAACGAAGAATGAAATTCACCATCACATTTCGTAGTGTCTCAACCGAAATGGATTCACATGCCACCGAGATCGCCGATTCAAGCTCGTCCAGCGTGGCGGGATGCTTCGGGTAGACCATGTCTTTCACTGTGCCCCACAAAAAAAAGTCACAGGGACTCAAATCCGGCAAATATGGAGGCCAATTCATGCCTGCACCAGTAAATTTGGGATATTCCAAAGCAATGACTCGATTCCCGAAGTATTCCTCAAGAAAGCGAAACACTTGTTCGGTCCGATGTAGTCGGGCTCCATCTTGCGTAAACCATTCAGTACCTGGTCGATCCTATAACGCTTGCTGTGTGGCGACAAATTGTTCCAAAACTGCAACGTAACGTGCACCAGTGACCGTTTCTCGAATGAAAAAAGGGGCAATAATGCCTCTGCTGCATACTGCAGCCCACACAGTAACTTTAGGAGAATACAGGGGTTTTGCTTCACACCAATATGGCTTTTCGGAACCCCAAAATCGCCAGTTCTGCTTATTCACGTATCCATTCAGGTGGAAGTGTGCTCCATCTGTAAACCAGATGCAGCCAACATCAAATCCTTCACTATCAATCATTGTGAGCATCTGATCAGCAAAGGCAACCCTTTGTTGCACAGCTCGTACGGGTATGGCCTGGTGCGTTTGAATTTTGAATGGAAACATGTGTAGGCTCTTTCTCAGTATCTTCTGCGTGCTGGAACGCTTCAAACCAGTCTCAGATGCAATTCTACGGACGGATGACATTGGATTTCGCTGAATAATTCCAGAAACTGTGGCGATATTTTCAGGCGTAACTGCGGTTTGCTTGCGGCCAACATGCCCCACTAGATCATCAGTTACGCTGCCTGTTCGTTGAAATTTTGCGAAGAGGCTACGAATGGTTTTCGCATCGGGTCCTTTTGGAACATTAAATCGTCGTTGGAAACGTCGCCCTGTTACCGTAGGACTCTCTTCTAACCTGTGGTACTCTAACACCAGAAAAACGCGTTGTTCAATGGAGTACATGGTTTTAATCTCTTCCTTCGGTGCGCTAACCTCCTTTCACATTTCAATAGTGGAACTGATCGCTCTGGGCTTCGGATCACTATTTATACTAGGCATTACGTATGGCGATTACAGCGCCATCTGTTAGCAGCTTTTGTAACTATTATTTCAAACTGCTGTATAAACTTCTTACAGCTTTCACAATAAACATACCGTTTACTGCATTCCTCTATCGATCTTTGTTTTCCAGATATTTAAATTTGAAATCAGGGAGTCCTTTTCTGGACACCCTGTATATGCCTCTGTGGACACCTATGCATAATGTTTCTCTTGACATTTGCAAAGAAGAAGAAGAAGCATGCTATATAAGGAGGAGCTTTAAACATTCCTTCTTCTCCATTGGCTTCTTTCCCCCCTCCCACCCTTCACTTTTCTTCTCCTTCCCCCCCTTTTTATTTTCTTCATCATCTGTCCAGTTTCCCCCCCACCTGCTCTCAGCTGTGGTATGTCATATTTGTGCCAACTTTTTAGTGCCGTGTTTAAGTGAGTGTTCAGTGTTGTGCGTCTTTCCACAGTGTTGCGAACAGAAATCATGCTGTCGCTGGGTGTGCATTTTATATCTTGCGAACAGAAACCAGACTGTCGCCGTGTTTTTTTTTTTAACTGTCTGTCTGTTATTTTTCTGCTTCTTGTGTATTATCTTAGCATCATCACCCATGTGTTTTATGTTTTAAGTTCTAGAATTTTCTGCCATTTTACCTTTAAGTCACCGATTTTATCGCCAACTGTTATTTTTTATTATCTTCCTCTTTTTAACACAAATTCTGTAGGCTGCAGAGCGGCGTAGTCAGCTGCTGCCAGCCCGCCCCCTTCGGGGGGAATTGAAATTCAATAAAGAAAAAAAAAAAAAAACATTCCTTCATCAGTTGAGGTTCAGATGCAATGTCGTACACTTTGACGTTAAAAGAACGGTCATCTGTACTGCGTGCAAATTACTTCCCGCCAATTGATTTGAACATTGATAAATGGAGGATTGCACTGATTAGACTGGAGACGTACAACAGCATCCCAAATATCACTGAGACTAACAACAAACTGCATCTGGATATTAATGGTGAAAAAGATATTGTGGGAATAGAACCGGGTGCATACGATATTGACGATTTAAACGAAGTCTTAAAAGAGTCTGGAAAAGGTATTGAATTATGTGCAAACATCAATATACTTAAATCTGAAATAAGGATTGTAAATGCAACGATTGACTTTAACCAGAAAGGTTCAACAGGGTGTCTGCTGGGTTTCACGAAAGGGCAGGTTTCGAAGAAGGATCCAAGTAAATTTTACAAGTCAGATCAGAATGTAGACATACTTCCCGTCAGCACAGTCCAAGACGAGTGTAACATTGCAACGAACTCCTGTCTCAACAATAGTCTTTTTCATACTATTTACGGATTCTTCCCCTCAGTTGCAACGGGGTACAAGTTTCTTGAGACCCCTGCCAATGCAATATGCCTTCCAGTGGCAGCTCAGACATTGGATTATTTGGAGCTGCGTATTGTGGACCGGAATAACCAACTTGTTGACTTTCACGGTGAGGAGATCATTGTACGATTACAACTAAGGCGGTACGGGCGTACGGTATAAAACAAGTGCACACAATCCACAGCATGCCTGTTTGCTACCAAACAGCAAAGTGATAACACGTGCAAATTACGAGGTTCTTAAATTAGTTGGCTTGACCCGCGCAATGACATCCTCACTCAGTATAACCAGTCCGGTAGAATATGATTCTACTACATTTAACAAGAAGAATGAAATTAGCATTGTCATTCAGCACCAAGATGCACTCACACTTCCGTGAGAGAGTTTCATATATGTAGAAGGTCATTCAAGAAAACCGATGGCAGCGATACAGTAGGATCCAAGCTTACACGTAACGCTTTAGCATTCCTGTTCCAAGAGATACGCTATGGTCTCAATGGGTCTGAGAACGACCGTACACGCAATGTTGGCATAACATCGACCCTTAAAACATACGTCTCTGCATCACCTGCAGATTTGCATAGTTTAGAAAATGCGGGATGGTTATAGACAATCCAGAGGATAGAACAGTTGTGAAGTACAAGCGATTTACTGCATGCATACCACTAAAAATGCTTATGGGGTACTTTGAGGACATGAGACAGATTATTACGAACGCTAAACAGGAGCAAACTCTGGTGCGGAGTACGACGGATAATAAATCATACATTCAAGATTAGATTAGATTAGATTAATACTAGTTCCATGGATCATGAATACGATATTTCGTAATGATGTGGAACGAGTCGAATTTTCCAATACATGACATAATTAGGTTAATTTAACAACATACTTAAGTTAATATAACAACTTTGTTTTATTGTGTTTTTTGTTTTTCTTTATTTTTTATTTTTATTTTTTTATTTTTTTTAATATTTTTTGTTTTTTTTTTCTTAATTTATATCTAAAAATTCCTCTATGGAGTAGAAGGAATTGTCATTCAGAAATTATTTTAATTTCTTCTTAAATACTTGTTGGTTATCTGTCAGACTTTTGATACTATTTGGTAAGTGACCAAAGACTTTAGTGCCAGTATAATTCACCCCTTTCTGTGCCAAAGTTAGATTTAATCTTGAATAGTAAAGATCATCTTTTCTCCTAGTATTGTAGTTATGCACACTGCTATTACTTTTGAATTGGGTTTGGTTGTTAATAACAAATTTCATAAGAGAGTATATATACTGAGAAGCTACTGTGAATACCCCTAGATCCTTAAATAAATGTCTGCAGGATGATCTTGGGTGGACTCCAGCTATTATTCTGATTACACGCTTTTGTGCAATAAATACTTTATTCATCAGTGATGAATTACCCCAAAATATGATGCCATATGAAAGCAATGAGTGAAAATAGGCGTAGTAAGCTAATTTACTAAGATGTTTATCACCAAAATTTGCAATGACCCTTATTGCATAAGTAGCTGAACTCAAACGTTTCAGCAGATCATCAATGTGTTTCTTCCAATTTAATCTCTCATCAATGGACACACCTAAAAATTTGCAATATTCTACCTTAGCTATATGCTTCTGATTAAGGTCTATGTTTATTAATGGCGTCATACCATTCACTGTACGGAACTGTATGTACTGTGTCTTATCAAAATTCAGTGAGAGTCCGTTTACAAGGAACCACTTAGTAATTTTCTGAAAGACAGTATTGACAAATTCATCAGTTAATTCTTGTTTGTCAGGTGTGATTACTATACTTGTATCATCAGCAAAGAGAACTAACTTTGCCTCTTCATGAATATAGAATGGCAAGTCATTAATATATAATAAGAACAACAAAGGACCCAAGACTGACCCTTGTGGAACCCCATTCTTGATAGTTCCCCAGTTTGAGGAATGTGCTGATCTTTGCATGTTACGAGAACTCAAGAGGAGAATATGATCACAATCAGCAAGGTAATATGGAAAATGCCTTACATCACTGTATCCGATGAGGAACGTTTGAAGCTTTTAAAAGTCCTGAATTCCAGTACATTTCTGTTGCTGACATTTCGCTCATGGGAGGTTTTCGAGAACCCAGTGTTACCGACTGTGAACAGACAAACGTGAGCTATTAAACTAGCTAGAAACACCTAGATTCATCATACTTGCATTTCAGACTGATAGAAGAGGTAATATAGTCAATTATCCCACCGTGTTCGACAACTGCAAGTTAATTAATACCAAAGTCTACCCTAATTCAGAATTCTACCCATATGACAATTTGTACCTGCAGTGGAATCAGAATGTTACACTCTAGCTTATGACATGTATTCAAGGTTTCGTGCTTCTTACTATGAAACTGGCGAAGGAGAGGGAGAAGGGTGTCTACTCAGTCCACGTAAGTTCGAGAAGCTTTCGCCGATCATTGTAATAGACTGCTAGAAACAGAACGAGATAATTTGAGTCTGGACCTCTAGGTGTGCGAACTGAGTTTGAATCTTTGACAAATTTCCCATAACACACTGCTGTGTATGCTCCAGTTCTACATGACAGTGTGACCAAATACTGCCCGCTCACAGGTGTTGTGCAACGAGCTGTATAAATGAATAGGTGCTGCACCATACCTACAGCATTTCACAATGGCATCTCAAGGTGTGAACATCACTGCAGAGTCTCAGGGTTTCTATGATGGTGAGCATGGACAGTTCATATTTAAAGATGTTGCGTTTGTAGCATACACACAAGATGCTGGAATAATGGAGACATTCTCAGCAAACACTGCATCATCGAGGCCTTTCAACGATGTGAAGTGTGCTAAGACACGGAAGAGTGCAAAGTGGTTAACGCATTTCTACCATGGAATTCACTGGGATGATCCTAGCATACCCTATAAAGATATGGTGATGGCGCTTAAATTATTCGATCACACGGATACCATCGTCTACGTGAAGGGGAATGAGAAGATCTCATGGCTGCATCAAATCTTGAAGTTTGCTGCTGTTCAAGACCTGGAATTCTAAGGGTGTTCTCTCCATTGACTCAAGAAAATGCATGAAAAAATTGTTGCTGTCTCAGCTTATGAAAATGTAAAATTACTTTTAAGTTGGATCAGAAATAAATGAATTTTTAACCTCACAACCTCTGTGTTCTTCTCAATCCTGCTCCCACTGTGACAGTGTACAGTTTTTTAACCACATGCTATGTCTGTGGTTTTCTACAAGTACAGGAGATATAATTTTAGATACGTCGCTATATATCTTTGGAAGTGGACACAGTCACGTGCCTTGTGCTCACATAACCCAATTCGTGCTACATGATGGGGTAATTCCATGAAATCGTTATGTATATGTTGTTATATTCCATCTTAAACTTCACCTACTTAATAGCACTCATCTTCAGCAGACACTAATGTCATTTGAGATGGTGCTCCCACACCGACAGCAGCTGCAGTTTTATTGGTAAATTCAGTGACAATCGCTAGGAAGAATACACCCTGTGCTATCCTGGAAACCATTGCAACATCTCTCGGCACTGGACCCGCATTGCAGCTATGCGTCATCGCGCCAGCAACGGTAGCTGGGTGAACACATATTTTGGTAGGAATTTCTCAGGAGTCAAGTATGAAAGAGATGTCGGCGCCTCGTGCTTGCCGGACCCGAAGGGTTGCATCATAGCTTCGCGGGGCCATCGGTGCACCCTGACTGGGGCGTCGGTGTCAGGTGTCAGGCTTGTGGGATGTGTTCTTTATTAGTGATCTTTTGTATAAACTGTGTCCCATAGATTTCACCGACCAATAAGATGCTGCGAATTAAAGAAAACTACCCCATACATGCAAAGAATATCGATTTAATTAATTTGTATAAATTTCTTATAACAATGTGGTGTTAGTGGTACAATAGTTAAGGAGGGGTGAGTGGGTGACACGGAGCAGAACTGCAGGTTAAGTGCAGAACACTAAGTTAACTTGAATAATTTTTTATGTAAAATTTTTTGCTATAGTTTAAGAGGGTGGATGACAAAAAAGAATGCGCCAGAAATGGCGTTCAAAAGCATGTGAAATTCGACAAGTGTACCAGAAAATGGTGGGAGGACATAACTAATTACTTAATTCGGTATCAAAAGTGGTGCAATAGTTTAAGAAAATGGGCGTGACATCGAATACCACTTAACAGAACAATAGGTTAAATAAGACTTATGTCCATCCTATCCAGCACAGGCTGAGTCCTTTTCCAGCCAATACCTACGAAGAGGTGGCAGTATTCAAACTGTGAGCCACATCCTAGGAAGAGGTGGCAATCGGATGACTTAGGTTAGTGGAGGTAGCCCTAGTGGCCTATCTTTCTGCGATTTTCTTAGTTTACTAGAGATAACCGTGGTATGACGCATTATCCTGTTGGAATTTGAACTTCCTGACATTTTTTCTGGGTGAGTGGAGGGGGGCGTGGCACTTTCCCACCAGAGAGGTTCATTAATTGATGAATTTAATTTAGTAGTCAATCAAATTGATAAGAGTGAGAGTGGGGGGGCTATTTCAATAACTCAGGCCTGAAAGCGTACCTGTAGCAGCGAGGGGGAGAGGGTTGGGGTAGGGGAGGGGCGGGGGGGGTGGGAGTACAATAGGTTAAGTGCCCGCCAATCAAAAGCAAATTGGAGTGACATGGCAAAGCACTTAACACTACAAGACGTTAACTCAGACCTGAAAGAGTACCTGTAGCAGCGAGGAGTGGGGAGTTTCCTAAGGGGGGAGGGGAGTGGAAGGGGTGGGGGAACAATAGGTTAAGTGCAGTGACATTGAAAACAACAGAACAATTGGTTAAGTACCTGTCAATCAAATGAGAACAATAGGTTAAGTACCTGTCAGTCAAAGGAGAACCATAGTGAAATGCCTGCTAATCCCGCTGAGCAGAACAGGTAATAGCATTGTGGAAAGGGCCAAGGGTTGAGGTCAGTTTCTGCTTCTTACTGTCATTTATTGTGATTTAATAACCTTTACAACCAAAGCGACGCACAGCCGAATCTTTACCGAATGCAACTCTTTCACGGCTGAAGGCCTCCAACGAGAAATCTTAACAAGATAAAAATCCAATTAAGATAGCAATAAAATAATTCAAAAAACAACATACGCAAAGTGCAATATAAATGGCTGAGGGCCACAATTAAATTCCAAAATTTTTGAATATATTACCATAGACCTTTAAAGGCTGAAGGCCAACAAGAAATCTTTAAAAATCATAATTTCAATTAAGACAGCAATAAAATAATTTAAAACCCCAAAAAAGCAACATATGCTAGGTGCAACACAAATGGCTGACGGCCACAATTAAATTTTAAACTTCAGAATATATTACCATAGACCTTTAAAGGCAGAAGGCCAGCATGTTTAACAACAAGAAATCTTAAACATCAACAAGATAAAAATCCAATTAAAATAGCAATAAAATAATTTATAGAAGCAACATATGCAAGGTGCAACACAAATGGCTGAAGGCCACATTCAGCCTTCAAAATTTTAAAATATGTAACCATCATCTTTAAAGGCAGAAGGCCGCAGTGTTTAAGCTTGAAAGATAAATTTAAAAATTAATTTTGCAAAAATTTAAGAAAACAAACAAATAACCATAAGCCTAAAATTTAAAATAGCTCACAACAGATAATTAAACACCGGTGGCACTCAGAAGGCCTCCAGGGAGGTCGGTCTGCCCTCGCTCACGTAGGTGAGACAGGTGGTCAGCCCAACTATACTTGATCCGTCGGAACCCACTCAGGGGACAGCCACGGACCGACGGCACAACGGCTTGCATCCTGTCAATCAGTACACGAGTACATGATAACTCAAACTGGCGATGTTACAAACGTGAAAATCCACAATGGAGCATGTGTTAGCTGTCAAAATTACACACCATGTTGGACAACAACAGGTGAGGAAATGACACTGCCTGAAATTACGGTAGTGACCACGGCAGTTAATCGGAACACTAACGGCCACTAGGCAAAAAATTCCACTGGTACACTCAAATCGTAGTCGACCAAAATAGTTAATTGCACCGTATGGCGGCCAAATCTCAGCAGTATAACCACAGGGTGTTGCTCACCGGAAAACCTCCCCAACAGCAAACCACCGAAGCGAACCATCACAAGATGAATAGACTTGGCTAGTATTTTCCCTCTTTTTCTGCTTTCTTTGAGTGTGTTTTTTCAGTTTTATTAGGTCTCTCCACATTCGTTCCTTTTCATGTGTGTCAGGGCGCTGATGACCTCGATGTTGAGCGCCCATAAACCCCAACACACACACACACACACACACAATAGACTTGGCTTGGGTAATTGAAACCACTACTCTACATTGACTTCCTAGGTCGGTGAACCACGAAGCTCATAGTGATCGGACAGCTCAACTCGCGCTCTGACACTGCGCCGGGGCTGCCAGCGGACTGCGTAGATAACTTCCCTCGTCCTCCACAACCGACCGACTGTCTGCTGGTACGTCTGCGACTGCTGCTCCGTCGCGACTGACTGCACTGCTGGTACGTCTCCCACTCACTTCCAGACACACGACGGCAGAAATACAGGGCTATTACAAATGATTGAAGCGATTTCATAAATTCACTGTAGCTCCATTCATTGACATATGATCACGACACACTACAGATACGCAGAAAAACTCATAAAGTTTTGTTCGGCTGAATCCGCACTTCAGGTTTCTGCCGCCAGAGCGCTCGAGAGCGCAGTGAGACAAAATGGCGACAGGAGCCGAGAAAGCGTATGTCGGGCTTGAAATGCACTCACATCAGTCAGTCATAACAGTGCAACGACACTTCAGGACGAAGTTCAACAAAGATCCACCAACTACTAACTCCATTCGGCGATGGTATGCGCAGATTAAAGCTTCTGGATGCCTCTGTAAGGGGAAATCAACGGGTCGGCCTGCAGTGAGCGAAGAAACGGTTGAATGCGTGCGGCAAGTTTCATGCGTAGCCCGCGGAAGTCGACGAATAAAGCAAGCAGGGAGCTAAACGTACCACAGCCGACGGTTTGGAAAATCTTACAGAAAAGGCTAAAGCAGAAGCCTTACCGTTTACAATTGCTACAAGCCCTGACACCCGATGACAAAGTCAAACGCTTTGAATTTTCGGCGCGGTTGCAACAGCTCATGGAAGAGGATGCGTTCAGTGCCAAACTTGTTTTCAGTGATGAAGCAACATTTTTTCTTAATGGTGAAGTGAGCAGACACAATGTGCGAATCTGGGTGGTAGAGAATCCTCACGCATTCGTGCAGCAAATTCGCAATTCACCAAAAGTTAACGTGTTTTGTGCAATCTCACGGTTTAAAGTTTACGGCCCCTTTTTCTTCTGCGAAATAAACGTTACAGGACACATGTATCTGGACATGCTGGAAAATTGTCTCATGCCACAACTGGAGACCGACAGCGCCGACTTCATCTTTCAACAGGATGGTGCTCCACCGCACTTCCATCATGATGTTCGGCATTTCTTAAACAGATTGGAAAACCGATGGATCGGTCGTGGTGGAGATCATGATCAACAATTCATGTCATGGCCTCCACGCTCTCCCGACTTAACCCCATGCGATTTCTTTCTGTGGAGTTATGTGAAAGATTCAGTGTTTAAACCTCCTTTACTAAGAAACGTGCCAGAACTGCGAGCTCGCATCAACGATGCTTTCGAACTCATTGATGGGGACATGCTGCGCCGAGTGTGGGAGGAACTTGATTATCGGCTTGATGTTTGCCGAATAACTAAAGGGGCACATATCGAACATTTGTGAATGCCTAAAAAAACTTTTTGAGTTTTTGTATGTGTGTGCAAAGCATTGTGAAAATATCTCAAATAATAAAGTTATTGTAGAGCTGTGAAATCGCTTTAATCATTTGTAATAACCCTGTACAGGCTCGAACTCAACCATGCAGAGGAAACACGCCCACTGGCTAAACGACATCCCTGCACCAGGAAAGGACCGACCCAAGTTCCACAAGATGGTAATTGGAGGGGCCCAGAAGCGCTCGGAGAACCAGCTACACGTCGCCCAATGAGACGACTGACCTCTCGGAGCCAGTACGCCGATAACGTTTAAAATAACTAGTCAGTGGAAATAATGCCAAATACACACACAGCCTGACAAACACTTGCACGAAGATCTGATCGATACCTTCATGAAAAACATGACCACACCATAAAACCACCACTTCCGAATTTTACTGTTGACACTACACACGCTGGCAGATGACGTTCGCCGTGCATTCGCCATCGCCACACACTGCCATCGGATCGCCACATTTTGTACCGTGATTCGTCACTCCATATGACGTTTTTCCACTGTTCAATCGTGCAATGTTTACGCTCCTTACACCAAGCGAGGCGTCGTTTGGCATTTACCGGTGTGATGTGTGGTTTATGAGCAGCCGCTCCACCATAAAATCCGAGTTTCCTCTTCTCCCACGTAATTGTTGTAGTAGTTGGAGTGCATCCTGATGTAGTTTGGAATTTCTGTGTGATCGTCTGGATAGATGTCTGCCTATTACACTTTACGACCTTCTTCAACTGTCGGCGGTCTCTGTCAGTCAATAGACGAGGTTGGCATGAACACTTTTGTGCTGTACCTGTCCCTTCATGTTTCCACTTCACTATCACATCAGAAACAGTGGACCTAGGGGTGTTGAGGAGTGTGGACATCTCGTATACAGACGTATGACGCAAGTGACACCCAATCACTTCACCACGTTTGAAGTCCGTGAGTTCCGCGGAGCACCCCATTCTGCTCTCTCACGATGTCTAATGGCTACTGAGATCACTGATATGGAGAACCTGGCAGTAGATGGCAGCACAATCCACCTAATGTGAAAAACGTATGTTTTTGGGGGTGTCCGGATACTTTTGCTCACATAATGCAACATTTCCGGCCAACACCCAAAGCAATGCCCTTCCAAGCCCCGGGTCTACGATATTTCTTAACAGGAGCAAAAACTTGATATTGGCGCCCCCACTAAAAGTGCAGTGCCACGCCTCTTCACACGGCATTGTTCCATAGCACCTCACTGTATTTTGTCCTGTTGAATTCAAACGTGTATACTTTGTAGTGGAAGCCACGAGGACAGTGGGAATCTAGAATGTCCTGTGGTGCCTCGTCTGGTCCCAGTCGACCTGTTTGACATCCCACCCTCCTTAAAAAAAAAAGGCTCACAATCAATACTGAGTGGGATTTTTTTTTTTTTTGACAAGGAGAATAAGAACTCTTCAAAAAATTTGCACTCTTTATTGCCTATTAGCTAATAACATTTTCTTTTGTGTGACATAAAATTAAACATAGGAAACATAAAACCAGTAAAGACAAGAGACAAGCAAGACAGTACACATTTCTTCAATCCTTAGGTCCCAATATTTTTTCTCTCTAATCTTGCTACAGCTTTACACGTCGAGCTTTCCTTCCTTCCAAAGAATCTATTACCACGTTAAAGTTCGTTAAACGTTTTGCTACATGAAAAACCAAACTGTCGTTGCCTAATACTGAAAAAGTTGTTAATGCGAATAGTACCAAAGACTAGTGTGATTTCTCGATTTAACAACGTCTGTTTTGCCACTGTGTGCCAGATAAAACGAATTAGGCCTCTCTAATATTGCAGCATTTGTAACACACGCCAAATAAGCGAGACTGTTTTGGCACAAACGGTCATTTTTACGTAACTCATTTACATAAATGAAACGACAGAACGTAATTCACGAAATACGAATATCAAACGCCTATTAGGCCTACTACAAGCTAAAAGTTATGTCAGGAAACAGTTTCACATTTAATTCATCAACTCCAGCTTCTGAAGCATGAGATCGAAAAGCAGTAGTACGAAATTTTTACATAAATTTGGAAACGTCATATTCTTCCATATAATTTGTGTGATGTCCCCGTTTCTTCTGTTTCCCCATTCTAACAAAAAAAAAAAAATCTTGTCACCACCCATTCTGTAACTATTCCTGCCATTGTTAAAATTTTTCTCCTGTTAACTTCACTAACCCTGCCAGAATCGCAGTTATCCGGCGTTTATTCTCCGTTTCGGAGTTATTACGTGTTCGTAGGACACGTTTCTGTTCCTAGAATAGAACTTCAAGTGGCTGCTAACCGGGGACTGTACAACTGGTAGTGTACCGACCTGGTAAAAATTTTCTGGCAAAATTTCATTTTCTTGGATACACTGAGAATATAGTATGTAATATTTCTTATCTGTTATTCCTGTTAGTCGTTTATTTCCACTCTGGTAATCTGAATCTATGGATTAACGCCGATCACTCGCTCACCCAATCAACCACATAAACAACAGCTCGTATAGCCCCGTCCCCTTCCGTCTGTGGGAAAGTTTTTTTATTTCTAGATGTAACGGGGATTCCCCTGGCAGAGACATCACGTACATTATTCACGCGTTCAAAAATCAACTTATGATTCGTTCAGAAATCAACTTAGAATGTGTTCAAAAATGTTCAAAAACCAACTGGGATGCGTGTAAAAATCATATGAATAATCGGTAGAGCAACGTGAGCTGGATGAGAGGTACTTTGAGAAACAAGGTTTTTTTCCTCATGAATATGAATTTGGCGCCCCTGAAATTGCCGCCCAGGGACACTGTCCGCCGAAAACTCCATAAAGCGAACATTCATGGACGAGCTTCTATGTCGAAACCATTAGTGACGACAACCAACGCAAAAAAGCGTAAAACATGGTGCCAAGAGCATCAATCCTGGACGGCTGATCAGTAGAAACACGTAATATGGTCCGATGAGTCAACGTTTTCGTTATTTCCAACATCGGGCCTGGTTTACGTCTTGAGAACGCCAAAAGAGACCTACAGTCCTGTTTGCTTAATTCCAACGGTTAAGCAAGGGGGTGGAAGTGTGATGGTGTGGGCAACCATATTATGGTATTCAGCTTGTCCCATCATTACTCTCAAAGGCTCTGTTATAGCCAACGGTTTTGTGAACATTTTAAGTGGTCATTTGCACCCTATGATTCACATGTTGTTCCCCAACAATGATGCCATATTTCAGGACGATAATGCACCCACTCATACAGCCAGGACAGTACAAGGTATGAGAAGCATGCAATTGAATTGCAGCGTCTTCCCTGGCCAGCACAGTCCCCGGGCTAGAACATTATCGAACCCTTGTCGCCGGTATTGGAGCGTAGACGCCGGGGCAGACTTACACCTTGTTCGTCACTACAGGAGTTATAAGAGGTTCTGATGGAAGAGTAGCATAATATTCTACTGGAGACTATACAATCATTGTATGCCAATATTCCAAGAAGAATCGCAACTGTATTACAGCCAAATGTGGGTCCAACCCCTTATTAATAAACCATTCCCAAGTAAGTACAGGTCTTCCCATTATCATCCCTGTACGCCTTGTGCATTTGTTCCGTTGTTTACCGTGCTGGTATCACGAGTCCTCCTCCAAAGAGAACAACGGACTACTCCCCTATGTATAGGCATAATAGGTTACAGGCGTAGTTCTGGAAGTCCAAGAAGAAGTCTGCCTGTGAGTGTGATACATCTGGGAATGTTTTGCTCTGGTATGCGACGGTCAATAGAACGTCCTGCAAGTGCTAATCTGACTTCTTGCAGTTAGTGATGGCGGACAACTTTTGTTTCATAGTCATTCATCCCATATATGCCACAAGACCATTTATGCCTGCCGTATTGGAAGAAAAAAAAAAAAAACGGCTTGAGAAGCCTTCGTTGACTATTTCGAGTAACGTCATATTGTCTGTATATTTTACCACAAATGTCGGCGCCATTCTTTGTGTGGTTATAAAATGTGATGGTTTCTGGTCCTATGGCATCACCATAAGCACCATCGATTTTGTCGCGATTGTTAAGTGTAGATAACAAAAAAACTACTTTATTGCGCTTAGGCACGTAACTGACTAGTGTACGCTCTGGCTGAAACCTGAAAATAGATTCTTTTATTTCTCGGTCTCGTGTTGTTTCGAACAATCAATGAGGAAGATACTGACCAATTTTTGGCCTCCATCCCAAATTAATAAAAATGATAAACTTAATTTTAACAACAAAATTCACGATTAAAACAGGGCTAAGACAGGGAGATCGTTTAACGATGATACTTTTCAACTGTGCACTTGAGTACGTGACGAGGGAACGGTACAAGGAATATCCTGAAAACTTAAGAACTGGAGCCAAGAAAGATAAAATAAATTTAAAGTGCTTGTGATTCCCAGATGACTTAGCATTAATAGCTAAAAACATTCAAAAAGCCAGAAGTCAAATAACAAGTCCATAAAGTATAGCAAAAAAACAGGACTCCACAAGTCACTAGAAAAGACTGAGTTAATGGTAGCAGATCCACTAGTAATCAAGCACATAACAGAAAATAACAGGAGAGTAAAAGTAGTGGAACAATTTAAAAAGATAGGAGAAATTTTAACATGTGGCTTGGGCGAGAAACCTGCATGGCAACTAAGAACTAACATAATAATAAAAGCTAAACAATTAACATTGTCAACATATAATAAATCAAAACTAAATTGCCGCGGTGGGTAGCCGCGTGGTCTAAAGGCGCCTTGTTACGGACCGTGCGGCTGCCCCCACCGAAGGTTCGAGTCCTCCCTCGGGCAAGGGTGTGTGTGTTGTCCATAGCGTAAGTTAGTTTAAGTTAGATTAAATAGTGTGTAGGCAAAGGGACCGATGACCTCAGCAGTTTGGTCCCATAAGACCTTACCACAAATTTCCAATTTCCAAAACTAAATTAAAACATAATAAGACGATGGTTCAACCAGAGGTGACATACCGAAGTGAAACTCTTTTCAGAATCTCCCAGGGAAACAGAATCGACAAAATCCTAAAAATAGGGAGAAGAATAGCAACAACTTGCATAAATAAGTAATATCGAAAAATGGACAATGGTGGATAGTACCAAATGAAGTGGTGCGCAGCTAACTGGAACCCATTATAGATACTATATGGAAAACAAGGATTTCTTTTCTTGGTCGCTTTGTGAGGGCACAAGGAATGAAATTGTCAAGAAAAATTATAAAGAAACTTTGGAACATGAAGCAGTAAGTAGAATGGGCAAAGAAAATCAGGGAGGATATGAGAAGAGCTAGTATTAACATTGAGCGATATGCAAAACAAAATAGAAAATTTAAAGAAGCTGAAAAACATAAAAATAAAATTTAAACCAAACATAGACAAACGACAGAGAATGAAAAGGGTATTTACAGATGAGGAACGACAAAAAAATTGAACAAATGAAAATATACTGAGTAGTTCAGAAAGAGAAGCTAGCGAAGGAGATGACCAGAAAATGACTGAAGTGGTCCAATGAGGCCATATAAGCAGAAGAAGAAGAAGAAGAAGAAGAAGAAGAATTTAGGTATTCTAGTTTATTCTTTTTTAGTGTTCCTACTGGCATAATCAACAGTTATTTGCATGTAGGCACACTAATAAAGCAGTTGGCCAAAGCGATATTGCATCTGAGGCCCTATAATGGAGTCAAAATTCAATGTACACTGTCAGGCACTTTATTTGATTCTCTAAATGGTCCCTCTATTAGCGTGTATACGCAAGTCTCAAGATTATAGGCATATGAATATTTTATGTCCACCACCATAATGATCCTTATACCGAACTTTGCCGACTTGTTCGGCATGTAGAACACGACCCCGCAGCGTCCACTGAAAGCGACTGATCGTTCATCAGTCGTATTTTGGTTGGGAGTGTAATATGTCTTACAGTTCTGAAGCATAATGTTAGTAATCTGGCGTACTGCAGCCAACTGGACGATTCTTTCACGATCCTGCCTATATTTTACATCATCAAAGCGCACAGTAGGAATCAGAATCTACTCTTTCACATAGGTGTACACACTAATCGAATCCCAGTACATTTCGCATTCTTCCGAAAGTCCTTTAGATTTCTTCGGCCAGCACAGTTCCAGTTACTAACAAAATGCTTCGAAGGGCCTTGACTTCCGTCAGGTCGGTATGAGATGCACCTCTGTCTCTTTCGTATTTGCTTTTAATGCTATCAGTGTAGATGTTTGTTGAATCAACAAGGGGTTCGAAACATCAGCATCGAAAAACAGCAGAAATGACAGACGAGCTGGTTTAGCGTCTTTAGCCACACGTGTTAGGTCTGGTGGACGAGCAAAACTGTTGTGAAATCTAGTTCTTGGAGTGAATGGTGGAAGCATACTCCGTTTCGTGTCATTACGAGGCTGGTAAGTAGCCAATGATCTCAGTGCCATATGTCCATCTTTGTCATCTTGCTTTCCTGTTCCGTATCAGACTTGTGAGGAAACGTAGGCAGGACGTTCTGTTACATGAACCTTTCTTCTTCATCACTTTCGCTCAAAACGTCGCCGTCATCACTCAGCAGCCATGTTTGAATTTGTTCATCCACATTATTTATGTAACCCGCCATCCCACATAAGAAATGACTTGAACCGCAAAAATGCCTTCAAACAATCGATGCATGCTAAAAAGGTAATACAAACTGTATAGTAGAATTGTAGTAATTGTATCATATTCACCTCACTTTCACAATTTGGGTAATCAGAAATTTAACTTCCACAAACGCTCGCGTGGGCTTTAGACATTGCCCAGTCTTCAACGACAATTTATTTGGACGCTGCTATGGTCCGATCCACGAACAATGGCGCAGTGTTGCTAAGTTATCGGAATTTCCGCTAAATTTGACGGATTCTACACACTGTCAGCAGGTGAAATTTTGCATTTAGCGGTCAACGGATTTTTTAGCGGATTTGTGGACTGATGAATGCAACAATACTTTTCCGTTTAATTCAGTCTTAGTGAGCCTGAGATAGTTTGGGAGCATAGTTTTTTATTTACAAAAATTTTTAGTTTTTGATTTTCGTTTGTAGGTATGAATTTATCTACTCCCATGGATATTGAAGACTTAAAGCAGGCTTTGTGCGTAGACATGATGGCAACCATTCGATTTTTGCAAATGTGTGGTCTTCTTGCTGATGGGGAGTACGCTCGATGTCGTGAGTGCGGCGAACATATGCGCATGATAAGTTTGTCTGCTCGTCGTGATGTTTAAGGTATACTGTGTAGTTGTGTGTGCATGAATGTCATGTGAGTGAACGTACCGTTTTAGACTGGTAGGGTAGTTTGTGGGGAAGGGGACCTTTGTGGGGGCCGGGTGTTATAGTCGAAATCGATGAGTCTCATTTTGGCAAGACCAAGTATAACTGGGAGGAACCTGCGGTGGGATTATGAATTTGATGTGCTGTAATTGCAGGCCCAGCATGTGATGATGTAGTTTTTGAAGCAGTTCCTAATCGAACGAGGAAAATGTGGGTGAAATTAATTGAAGATCATATTGCAGAGGGTTCTGTAGTTATTTCCGATGTTTTTCTTCATATACGGATTAGGGGAATAGGGGCTTTCACCATCTTTTCGTCAATCATAATACTGAGTTCAGATCTTCATCAACTGGGGATTGCACCAGTAGTATAGAAGGTTATTGGTCAGTCATAAAATCTGTTGTAGGGAGGGGAAAACGACGCTTGTCGAGACTACAGAGACATTAAGATGAATATTCATTGAGGCGTAGAGTACACGTGACATATTGCCCGTTTAAGTGTTTCCTAAAAGGTGTTAGGCAAATGTGTTCTCCAAAATTTGTTAGTTAATTTCGGTTTGGGAGGGGGACCTGATAATGAAGGAAAAGGATGGGTTTGGTCGGGCTGTTAAAATATTTATTTGAATTTTTTGGGGCTGATCCGTCATTCTTCATTTACTTATATTAGGGAATTTTCTTCTGTAGATATTTTTTAAAATTATTTTACTTCACTTCGTTGATGCGAACTTCTCGTTTTATATATTTGTATGTATGTGTGTTTTTTGTGATGTGTTTCTTGTGCATGTGGGTATGTGATTTTCCTTGACGTCTTTCAAGGCGAGCTTTGGTTCTTTGCGGAGGAGTTTGCGTATGTTAAGTTTAGTCTTTTATTTATGTTTTACTGAATTTGTATATTTTGATGTATTTCTTTGTCGTATTATATTGTTCTGCGATAAGTATGAGTTCGTCAGCAGCAGTACGGAATACAAATTTTGCAGTTGTTGCTTTCTTTTCCTTTCCTAGTACTAGTATCACTACGATTTTTTTGAGTGTATACTAGTACTACTGAAGGCGAAAAAACCGACATAAGTAAAATTTGTATTCGGTACTTCAGTCGATGTATGCAGGTCAACTGAAGTACGGGATACTGGTGATTCCTAGACGAAAAAAGCGACATATGCAGCATTGCTATCATTTACCTATATAGGTCAACTGAAGAGTAGGATGTTAATGCTAACGAAAACGAAGAAATCGACGTCCGTTAAATTTGTATCCCGTACTGCAGCTAACCTATACAAATCGACTGAAGTTCCACATACAACTCGTATATATGTCAACTGAGGTATTCCATGCTAACGTTACTTCTATCCCTTTTTTTCTTTATTTTTTTTACGGAGGTACTAGGACTCAAACAAGCGATATCCTTAACGTTATGTTCGAAATATTAATGCACGTGATATATGTCCACCATCTGTTTTCCCTCTCCTGCATTCCTTTGTTTATGAACACCCGTCTTTGCTGTTAAATCCATGGAGGTATAAGGAGGGGAGATGCCATGACGTCACAAACTTGAAGCCGACAGAAGCCGAGCTCCGCCATTGCAGTTTGGTCAGAAGACTCGTTTCCGATTGTGCTACTGTCTAGAGCTGCTGAAGGTTTTTTCATTTTAAAATGCCGGTTTGCGTTGTTTACGGGTGTACTAACCGTTGGAATAGTGCTACCAAGTTAAAAGGAATCACGTTCCATGCGTAAGTGGCCCCGTTCGTAAAATATTGTCGTTTATATTCGTGAGATGTGCGGCCTTGTTTACGTTTTGTGAAACTGTTTTCTTCTTATTTTATTTCAGATTTCCGATCAATGAAGCTCGTAGGGCTCTGTGGGTTCATATGCTTATTTTTCTTGACAAAGCACAAACGATGTTTGTATTTACAAATGAAATTTTGTATAAGTGTATAAACGAGTAAGAAATATCATCCGGTATGTAAACTAGCATAGCTTTCGGGTTCTGCTTTCAGTTTACATCGACACAAATACAGTAAAAGGTGATTTGAGTTTGAAAAGAGCTTTGTACACTGTTATTTTTCATCATTCGAAGTTCGTATCCAAAAGAAACACTTAAGTTAACGAGACCAAATCAGTTGTATTGCTGGGGCAAAAACGCATTAAAAACAAAACGAAAACACCTGAAAAAGCTATTCTGACGTTGTGTTATGCATGTAAACATTGTAACACTCATCATCTGAAATTATTTCGCAGACATAACGTTAAATATGAAGAACACGCAATTCTAACAAGAGCTCTGTCACTGTTTTGACCAATCAAACATGGCGGCCCACCGGCTTCAAACAGACGTACAGCAGACGGCCATAGTGCCATCTCCCCTCCTTATACCTCCATGGAAATAAAATAAGAAGAAAACAGTTTCACAAAACGTAAACAAGGCCGCACATCTCACGAATATAAACGACAATATTTTACGAACGGGGCCACTTACGCATGGAACGTGATTCCTTTTAACTTGGTAGCACTATTCCAATGGTTAGTACACCCGTAAACAACGCAAACCGGCATTTTAAAATGAAAAAACCTTCAGCAGCTCTAGGCAGTAGCACAATCGGAAACGAGTCTTCTGACCAAACTGCAATGGCGGAGCTCGGTTTCTGTCGGCTTCAAGTTTGTGACGTCATGGCATCTCCCCTCCTTATACCTCCATGGTTAAATCTGTGTAATAAATCATCTCTGGCAAATTCTGACGTCATTGGTCAAAGCCCACGTGTTGTATACTGTCCTTCAGTAGTCCCACATCTAGCATCTTAGGTAGTATAAGTGAGCACAGAACACATCGTTTTGTTGCTGATATTTTATTGTACATCAATTGAAGATAAAGTTAAGATTATGAAATTTGGCTCTTAGGTAGCACTAGATAAACTCAAGAGTCAAATTCCTTTCATATTATGGTGAAACCCAAACAAAATATTATAAATTTTCGATAGGTATGAACCAGTGAACAATCACATTACAATATCAGCAGTGTAAAAGCACAATCAGAATACCACTCTGATGCAAATAACCAATGTCGCTCAGTCACCCCAAAAAAAAAAACCACGTACCTTATTGTGTGACCTCCATTATAATTAAGGTAACAGTCATCATAAACAATCTCGTACTTACCATCCCCTGGCCTTCGTCCGAGGCGTTTTAAAACACGACCATGAGGAACTAGCTTGGCACGTTTGCAGAGATCAAGGATGCGACAAACTGCAGACAGGAAACTTTGTCAATAAAACTGTGTGTGTACAAAATATGATGACATGGAAATAGGAGAAGTTGAGAGTGTAAAATTCTTGGGATTACAACTTGATAATAAATTCAGTTGGGAACAACATACTAACGAACTGCTAAAGCGCCTAAACAAGTCTGTGTTTGCAATGCGAATGATGTCAGACATGGGAGATATAAATGTAAAAAAACTGGGATATTTTGCTTATTTTCACTCCATTATGTCATATGGTATCATATTTTGGGGTAACTCCACAAACAGAGAAAAAATTTTTAGAGTAAAGAAGCGTATAATAAGAGTAATGAGTAGTGTAAATTCAAGAACATGTCAAAACCTATTCAAAGAACTGGGCATATTAACCACAGCTCCTCAGTATATTTATTCCTTAATGAAGTTTGTTGTAAATAATACATCTCTTTTTCCAACTAACTGCTTAGTACACAGTATCAATACTAGGAATAAGAACAATATACATAAAGATTTAAAATCACTTACTCTTGTTCAGAAAGGAGTCCAGTATTCAGCAATGCATATTTTCAATAAGTTACCAGCAACCATTAAGAGTTTAGTTTCAGACAAGGCACAATTTAAACATAATTTAAAAGAATTTTTGGTGGCCAACACCTTCTATTCCATCCATGAGTTTCTCAACAAGTGCAGTAGATCATTGTAATGAAAATTGATTATACTTTAATTTTTGACAATACTTGGTTGTAACAGCCAAGTAACTACCTATTGTGTGAATGATGGATGTATGGAAAGCAGATGTAAGTCTTAAGTCTGTAAATAGTGGAAGTTCAATTTTAAATCTTGTACATAATCTGACTGTTCTTAACTGAGGATCACTGAAGTGAATAATTTACTTTAATTTTTGACAATACTTGGTTGTAATAGCCAAGAAACTAGCAAATATCTGAATGATGGATTTAATGAAAGCAGATCTAAGTATTAAACCTGTAAATATAAGAAGTTTAAATTTAATTCATGTACATAATTTTACTGTTTGTTGACTGAGAATCATTAAAATTAATGAAACTCAAGATTTTCTAATTACATTTTTGTAGTGTGTTTATTTGACATGTTCCACACCAAGGAGGATTCCCTCTTTTATGGGTCTATCGATTGCATAATTAATATAATCTAACCTAATCTAATCTTGCAGTCTTACTGGTGGTAAACAAAAAACAGCATTATGCAGTACTTTGCAGAATAACAATTTATATAGATGTTTCATATGGGTACATTTTTTTCCGTCAATGAAAATAAATTTTGAGTCCAGACTCATCACAAAGAACCTCTGAACTGACATGGCATGTGTGGCACATTCGTATGGAAAAATCGATAAGGTCTGGATAGTAAAGGGAACAGTATAACTTTTTATGCTGGACAACTGCAACACAGGTACCAAGAATGATGCAGCATGTCCATATGCTGGCACTGTCAGGTATGTATAATGCGCCACTCCTCTGTGTTTTAATCGCTTCATTCAAACTCCACATTTGCATTTGGATAACGAATTCTGGAAGAATGTAGGGTAACACAGACTCCTGTTTTGGGAAATATTCTCTGTAAGCATGTGTTAACAAATACTGTTTCGAGCACATGTAATACTTTTTGCGCAATAATAATTCATTTATGAGTTTGTGAATCTGCTGGTCATGATAATTGTCTGTTACATGGTATCGTTTATACAATGACTTGTACTACTTTAATTTTAGATCAGTTAGCCACAGTGGCAAATTATACGAGGGTCAGTCAAAAAGTAATGCCTCCTATTTTTTTTTCTACGTTTAATTGTCAGGAAATTTAAATGCAATTACATAGGTTGAAAACCACAACATTGAGGATCATTTTGTCATTTTTCAATGTAATCTCCGCCCATCTCTACAGTTTTGGTCCATCTTTGAACAAGGGCATGTATCCCAGCACGGTAAAAATCACAGCTCTGCTTCCTAAGCCATTGACGCACGGATGTTTTGACGGCCTCCTCATCTTCAAAATGAATCCCACGATGAGCTTCTTTTAGTGGCCCGAACAGATGGAAGTCTGATGGTGCCAGGTCAGGGCTGTATGGGGGATGAGGCAAAACTTCCCATCCAATTTTGACAATCTCGTCAGAGGTGTGACGACTGGTGTGTGGTCTTGCATTGTCATGCAAAAGAAGAACATCTGCCATTGATTTTGTTGGGCGAACTCGCTGAAGACGTGCTTTAAGTTTTTTGAGGGTTGTGACGTATTGAACAGAATTTATTGTGCATCCCTGCTCCAAAAAATCAACCAGAATCACACCCTCTGTATCCCAGAAAACTGTTGCCATAACTTTCCCTGCCGATCGCACAGTTTTGAATTTTTTCTTCTTCGGCGAGCTTGTGTGACGCCACTCCATTGACTGCCTCTTTGATTCGGGTTCAAAAAAATGCACCCATGTTTCGTACCCGGTCACAATTTTTTTCAGAAACTCATCTCCCTCCAAACGGAAGCGCTGCAAGTGTTGGGAGGCTATTGTTTTCCTTGCCTCTTTATTCTGATCGGTTAACATTCTTGGAACCCACCGTGCACAAACTTTTGAGTACCCCAATTGTTTAATAATCGTGATCACACTGCCTTTACTAAGAGAAATAATGCGACACACTTCATCTGCAGTCACCCGACGGTCACCACGAATGATGTCATCAACTTGCTGAATGTTGTGTGGAGTCACTGCACTCACCGGCCTGCTGCTCCGCTTTTCGTCAGTCAACGGTGTTTGCCCTTCAGCTTCCTTACAACGACGAAACCATCGTCTAACAGTGCTGACATCCACTGTCACAACACCATACACCTTCTTCAGTCTTTCATGAATGCGTATGGGCGCTTCACCTTCTGCATTCAAGAATTCAATCACACAACGCTGTCTCAAACGAACATCGATGTCGGCCATCTTACAAACTTCTGCTGTGCTGCCTCCTGTTGACACAGAAAGTTACTACTGCAGTGGATTGCAGCAGAAGAAGGTGTGAGGAATGGCGCCAAATTCAAATTTTTCACTTAACTTAATTTCTTTAAGTAGAAAAAAAATGGGAGGCATTACTTTTTGACCGACCCTCGTAAGTATACTTTCTGGGTGCTGCCAAATTTTTAAATTCAGATAAATAGGAGAGTACGAAATTAATAACATCTGCTGTATAACGGTTATGCTTATCAACATATACAACTTCAGCACTACCAATAATAACAATAACATTGATAATAATAATAATAATAATATGATGCATTTTCCAAAATTTTTGAGAAGGTGATGTATTCCAGAACAGTATCTCACCTTGGCAACAATAATATCCTCAGCAAATCACAGTTTGGGTTTCAGAAGGGTTCGTCTACTGAGAAGGCCATTTACATGTTCACACACCAGATATTACAAGCATTAAATAACAAAATAGCACCGCTAGGTATTTTCTGTAACCTATCCAAGGAATTTGATTGTGTGAATCATAGTGTACTCCTAGATAAATTGAAGTTTTATAGGATTGATGGCATAGCCAACCAATGGATCATGTCATATTTAAGGAAAAAAATGCAGAAAGTTGTATTTAGCAGTAATTCAACCAACAGAATCCAGAGACATGATTCTGACTGGGGAGAAATCACGCATGGGGTTCCCCAAGTCTCAGTCTTAGGTCCACTACTGTTTCTCAGATATGTAAATGATTTACCAACTAACGTACAACAACCAGAATTAGTTCTTTTTGCAGATGACACCAGTATGGTAATCACTCAGAGTATACTTACAGAAATGGAAAAAATAAAGTTCTCAAAAGTATCATTGAGTGGTTTTCTGCGAATGGTCCCATCCTGAATTTCACAAAGGCACATCATATTCATTTCTACACCTGTAGGGGTACTGCACCAGTGATAGGTGTAACACATGATGATCAAATAATACATAAGGTGGAAACTTCAAAATTCTTAGTTGTCCATATTGGTGAGAATTTAAATTGGAAAAAATACATTTTGGAACTCCTAAATTAACTTACTTCGGCTACATTTGCATTTAGAGAGGGGAAAGAGAAATCAGTAGATTGACAAAATGGTGCAAATGGCTCTGAGCACTATGGGACTTAACTTCTGAAGTCATCAGTCCCCTAGAACTTAGAACTACTTAAACCTAACTAACCTAAGGACATCACACACATCCATGCCCGAGGCAGGATTTGAACCCGCGATCGTAGCGGTCACGCGGTTCCAAACTGTAGCACCTAGAACCGCTCGGCCACTCCGGCCGGCAGTAGGTTGACATATTTTGTTTATTTTCATTTAGTAATCTCATATGGAATAATGTTCTGGGGTAACTCAACTTTAAGAAAGAAGGTTTTCATTGCCCAAACACGTGCTGTAAGAATAATATGTGGTGCTCACCCCCTATCATCTTGTACACATCTACACACATAAAAAAAAAGTTTTGCATCAACCCGGTTCCCAGAACTCCTGAAGATAGACTTTGACTGTGGATATTGTATGACAGACACAGTCCCTTTGACTGTTCAAAGATGTCACTAAGTCCGCCCAAAGATGTAAAAAACCATGCTTGAGCAGTGCCTATTAGACGGAGGGGGTCCGACAGCCGATCAGTTCAAGTCATTCCACCAGGAAGGAGGTACACTGCTTGTGTTGTCTGTAGTTCATCCATGCCTAGACGATCAATGCCACAGTTCGATCGCATCTGCATTGTTCGCTTCTTGTTCGCACATGGAGGAGATACAGAGGCACAGGAACTGTTGATGACATGCCTCGCCCAGGATGACTGCTACCTACGGATTATGGCTCGGAGGAACCATGACAGCAACGCGACCATGTTGAATAATGCTTTTTGTGCAGGCACAGCACGTCATGTTACGACTCAAACTGTGCGCAATAGGCTGCATGATGCGCAAGTTCACTCCCGACGTCAATGGCGAGATCTACCTTTGCAATCACGACACCATGCAGAGCGGTACAGATGGGCCCAACAACAAGCCGAATGGACCGCTCAGGATTGGCATCACGTTCTCTTCACCATTGAGTGTCGCATGTGCCTTCAACCAGACAATCGTCGGAAACATGTTTGGAGGCAACCCAGTCAGGCTGAACGCCTTAGACACACTGTCCATCGAGTGCAGCAAGGTGGAGGTTCCTTGCTGTTTATCGGCCTCTGTGGCCGAGCGGTTCTAGGAACTTCAGTCTGGAACCGCGCAACTACTACGATCGTAGGTTTGAATCCTGTGTCGGGCATGTATGTGTGTGCTGTCCTTAGGTTAGTTAGGTTTAAGCAGTTCTAAGTCTAGGGGACTGATGGCCTCAGATGTTGTCCCATAGTGCTCTGAACCATTTGAACCCTGCTGTTTCGGGGTGGCATTATGTGAAGCTGACGTATGCCACTGGTGATCGTGGAAGGTCCCGTAATGGCTGTACGATACGTGACTGCCATCCTCTGACCGATAGTGCAACCATATCGGAAGCATATTGGCGAGGCATTCGTCTTTGTGGACAACAATTCGCGCCCCCACCATTCACATCTTGTCAATGACTTCCTCCAGGATGACGACATCGCTCGACTAGAGTGGTCAGCATGTTCTCCAGACATGAACTCTATCAAACACGCCTGGGGTATGTTGAAAAGGACTGTTTGTGGACGACATGACCCACCAACCTCTCTGAGGGATCTACGCCGAATCGCCGTTGAGGAGTGGGACGATCTGGACCAACAGTGCCTTGATGAACTTGTGGATAGTATGCCATGACGAATTCAGGCATGCATCGATGCAAGAGGATTTGCTATTGGCTATTAGAGGTACAAAATGGTTCAAATGGCTCTGAGCACTATGGGACTTAACTTCTAAGGTCATCAGTCCCCTAGAACTTAGAACTACTTAAACCTAACTAACCTAAGGACATCACACACATCCATGCCCGAGGCAGGATTCGAACCTGCGACCGTAGCGGCCGCGCGGTTCCAGACTGTAGCGCCTTTAACCGCTTGGCCACCACGGCCGGCCATTAGAGGTACAGGTGTGTACAGCTATCTAGACCACCACCTCTGAAGGTCTCACTGTATAGTGGTACAAAATACAATGTGTGGTTTTCAAGAGCAATAAAACGGGCGGAAATGATGTTTATGTTGATCTCTGTTTCAATTTTCTGTACAGGTTCCGGAAATCTCGGAACGGAGGTGATGCAAAACTTTTGTTGATGTGGCTATTTAAGGAGTTTGGCATTCTGACTACTGCCTCACAGTATATTTGTTTCCTCCTGAAGTTTGTTGTAAATAATCTACTACAATTCGAAAGGAACACTGAGGTACATAACTACAATACTAGAAGAAAAAATGACATTCATTACTCAACGTTAAGGTTGCTTTTAGCACAGAAAGGGAGGCACAACGCCGCAACAAAAGTTTTTGAGCACTTACGGAGTGATATAAAATGTCTAACAGACAGCAAGGTACGATTTTAAAACAAATTGAAAAAGTTTCTCCTTGTCAACGCCTTCTATTCCGTAGAAGAATTTATATGTTTGTAATGTGTAAAAGGTGGTGGGTAGGCATTGCTAACTCAATCTGCATATCTTGTTTTCGTTTCAGAGAAAAAAAATGATGTTTAAAGTACAAATAGATGTACAAATTAATTTGAAATATGAATGTAAATTGACTCTTTTCGCATCACGACGAATTATCGTGCAAAATGATCCATGGAAGATGAAAGTAACTAACTTGTCTGAAAAAGTAGTTTTGTAAATAATGAAGTACAGTTAATGGGAAGAACGAATAATGATTAAGCTTTCATTACTGCATTTCGCATTTTTGTGTAAGTGGGTGTTTTCGTGCTTTTTTATTTTTTCGGGCAAATGTACAAGAGCCATAATTCATGTAATAGGTAACGCATTAACTTCTGGGCTGAAAATCAAGCATTCTTATGTTTCCCTCACACAAGAACTTAGGTTATTACACACTTCTTTGTTAAATGTTCGCTTGTACTCATGCTTATTTGATGTCGTTACTTCCTCAGACAACGAACCTGGTCTGGGAGGCCCAAATTTCTCTGTGGCTAACTTTTCCTGGTAACTTTCTTTTCTGTTAGCGCTTAATACAAGTTCAACAGAGTTTATGTTGACACAGTACAGGAAAGCGGATTGCTGAACTTGTAGACAACCAACTCCAAATACAAACTGCCGTTTGCAGAAATTATTGAATTCAGGTAGTACTATTTACCAACAAGGTTAGTTCACCAGAAAACAAATGATGCACTGAGAGCCTTAAGGCCCAAAAGCAGAGCGTCTCCTACCCCACATTTAAGTGAATCTCAGAGAAACCAGTAAGACAGCATTTCGTGAATGTTCATACACAATGTGGTCAAAAGTATCCGGACACCCCCAAAAACATACGTTTTTCATATTAGGTGCATTGTGCTGCATCCTACTGCCAGGTACTCCATATCAGCGACCTTAGTAGTCATTAGACATCGTGAGACAGCAGAATGGGACGCTCCGCGGAACTCACGGACTTCGAAATCTATATGTCCCCTGTTTCCGATGTGATAGTGAAGTGGAAACGTGAAGGGACACGTACAGCACAAAAGCGTTCAGGCCGAATTCGTCTGTTGACTGACAGAGACCGTCGGCAGTTGAAGCGGATCGTAATGTGTAAGAGGCAGACGTCTATCCAGACCATCACACAGGAATTCCAAACTGCATTAGGATCCACTGCAAGTACTATGACTGTTACGTAGGAGGTGAGAAAACTTGGATTTCGAGCGGCTGCTCATAAGCCACACAACACACCGGCAAATGCCAAACGACGCCTCGCTTGGTGTAAGGAACGTAAACATTGGATGATTGAACAGTGGAAAAACGTTCTGTGGAGTTACGAATCGCGGTACACAATGTGGCGATCCGATGGCGGGGTGTGGGTATGGCGAATGCCCCATGAACGTCATCTGCCAGCGTGTCTAGTGTCAACAGCAAAATTCGGGGGCGGTGGTGTTATGGTGTGGTCGTGTTTTTCATGGAGGGGGCTTGCACCTCTTGTGTTGCTTGGCACTATCACAGCACAGGCCTACACAGATGTTTTAAGCACCTTGGTGCTTCCCACTGTGGGCGTCTTTCAACACTAACGGGTGCCTGTTCATAATGCACGGTCTGTGGCGGAGTGGTTACACGACAATAATATCCCTGTAATGGACTGGGCTGCACAGAATCCTGACCTGAATCCTATAGAACACCTTTGGGATGTTTTGGAACGCCGACTTCGTGCGAGGCCTCACCGACCGACATTGATACCTCTCCTCAGTGCAGCACACCGTGAAGAATGGGCTGCCATTCCCCAAGACACCTTGCAGCACCTGATTGAACGTATGCCTGCGAGAGTGGAAGCTGTCATCAAGGCTAAGGGTGGACCAACACCATACTGAATTCCAGCATTACCGATGGAAGGCGCCACGAAATTGTAAGTCATTTTCAGCCAGATGTCCGGATACTTTTGATCACATAGTGTATATACGTGAAATATGGGCCTACAGAACAGATAAACCTATGATAACATCAACAAATGTCAGAGACATGAATACACGCTACAGTCTCACAATTGACGATGATGTGCTTTATGGTTCTCAGTGCCTCATATGGATTACTGTACGATAAAAATCCAAAACTTAGTATGCTACACTTCATTCAGAGTACCACAAAATAGGTTTTCCTATCAGTGTAACTATAACACACACACACACACACACACACACACACACATATATATATATATATATATATATATATATATATATATATATATATATATATATATATACTCCTGGAAATGGAAAAAAGAACACATTGACACCGGTGTGTCAGACCCACCATACTTGCTCCGGACACTGCGAGAGGGCTGTACAAGCAATGATCACACGCACGGCACAGCGGACACACCAGGAACCGCGGTGTTGGCCGTCGAATGGCGCTAGCTGCGCAGCATTTGTGCACCGCCGCCGTCAGTGTCAGCCAGTTTGCCGTGGCATACGGAGCTCCATCGCAGTCTTTAACACTGGTAGCATGCCGCGACAGCGTGGACGTGAACCGTATGTGCAGTTGACGGACTTTGAGCGAGGGCGTATAGTGGGCATGCGGGAGGCCGGATGGACGTACCGCCGAATTGCTCAACACGTGGGGCGTGAGGTCTCCACAGTACATCGATTTTGTCGCCAGTGGTCGGCGGAAGGTGCACGTGCCCGTCGACCTGGGACCGGACCGCAGCGACGCACGGATGCACGCCAAGACCGTAGGATCCTACGCAGTGCCGTAGGGGACCGCACCGCCACTTCCCAGCAAATTAGGGACACTGTTGCTCCTGGGGTATCGGCGAGGACCATTCGCAACCGTCTCCATGAAGCTGGGCTACGGTCCCGCACACCGTTAGGCCGTCTTCCGCTCACGCCCCAACATCGTGCAGCCCGCCTCCAGTGGTGTCGCGACAGGCGTGAATGGAGGGACGAATGGAGACGTGTCGTCTTCAGCGATGAGAGTCGCTTCTGCCTTGGTGCCAATGATGGTCGTATGCGTGTTTGGCGCCGTGCAGGTGAGCGCCACAATCAGGACTGCATACGACCGAGGCACACAGGGCCAACACCCGGCATCATGGTGTGGGGAGCGGTCTCCTACACTGGCCGTACACCACTGGTGATTGTCGAGGGGACACTGAATAGTGCACGGTACATCCAAACCGTCATCGAACCCATCGTTCTACCATTCCTAGACCGGCAAGGGAACTTGCTGTTCCAACAGGACAGTGCACGTCCGCATGTATCCCGTGCCACCCAACGTGCTCTAGAAGGTGTAAGTCAACTACCCTGGCCAGCAAGATCTCCGGATCTGTCCCCCATTGAGCATGTTTGGGACTGGATGAAGCGTCGTCTCACGCGGTCTGCACGTCCAGCACGAACGCTGGTCCAACTGAGGCGCCAGGTGGAAATGGCATGGCAAGCCGTTCCACAGGACTACATCCAGCATCTCTACGATCGTCTCCATGGGAGAATAGCAGCCTGCATTGCTGCGAAAGGTGGATATACACTGTACTAGTGCCGACATTGTGCATGCTCTGTTGCCTGTCTCTATGTGCCTGTGGTTCTGTCAGTGTGATCATGTGATGTATCTGACCCCAGGAATGTGTCAATAAAGTTTCCCCTTCCTGGGACAATGAATTCACGGTGTTCTTATTTCAATTTCCAGGAGTGTATCAGACGTGTTTTGCTGTGGAGGAATCGGTTGACCTATGACCTTGCGATCAAATGTTTTCGGTTCCCATTGGGGAGGCACGTCCTTTCGTCTACTAATCGCACGGTTTTGCGGTGCGGTCGCAAAACACAACCACTAAACTTATTACAGTGAACAGAGACGTCAATGAACGAACGGACAGATCATAACTTCGCGAAAATAAAGTTAGTGGACTTTTCACTCGAGGGTAGTCTTGAACCAAGGACCTCTCGGTCCGCAGCTGCTCACGCTAACCACGGGACCACGGCAATCTTGAGCCCACAGTCTCCTTGATGTTGCCTATCTTGCGGATGGACTACTCAGTTTGTATATTTTGCTTATTTTTTTCATAGTTCCACACAACTTCTTCCTGTTTTCTCGATTGATCTGTGTTCAGTGTTTCAAGGCCTATCCACTGTGCCAACTTATAACTAAATCTGAGGGGGGTGCGATGGGGAGGTTCCCTTGTCAGTTCATTGTCGCCGTCTGCTCACTCCTCAGTGCTAACTTAGATCTGTAGTGGAGTTGACGTGTTGCACTTTGTTTATTGTAAAGATTTGTGGTGATGGCTTCAAAACGGAAAAGGGTTGTCGTTTCAATGGAAGAAAAACTTAAAAGCTTTAAAAGGAATTGACAATGGTGAAACTTTATTAAAAGTGGCACAAGATTATAACGTCGGGAAACAACAGTTGGAGACTGGAAAAGGAACCGCAATGAAATTGAGAAGTGGTGTTCTCAGCAAGCAACCTCGGCTGTTTTGTAAAATCGGAAAACCATGAAAAAATGTGATTATGAAAAAGTATGTGAAGCTTTGTTCCTATGCTTTACTCAACATAGAGATAAAGGTGTACCCATGTCGGAACCTATTTTGAAGGAAAAAGCCTTAAAGTTTCGTAACGAACTAAACGAAGGTGAACCTGATTCCACAGCTAGTGTACGCTGGCTCGATAGATGGAAGAAAAGATTCCGAATTCGGCAACTTAATGTCTGTGGTGAAAAGCTTTCAGCAAATTTTGAAGTTGTTCAATTGTTTAGGAATAAACTTCACAAGGTACTGGACAAGGAAAACTTAACAGGCGGTCAAATTTTTAACTGCGACGAGACTGATATCAATTACAAAATGTTACCGGAAAAACATTAGTGTCAAAGGCCGAAAAGGCAGCGCCAGGCTACAAACGTGGCAAAGAGTGACAATTCTTGCATGCACTAAAGCCACAGAAAATTTGAAAATGAAACTGTTTGTGATAGGTAAACCAAAAAACCGAGAGCATTTAAAAATATATCTAAAAATGCTTTACCGGTGAAATATTACAACCAAAAAAATGCTTGGATGAGCTCAGACATTTTTAAAGAATGGTTTTTTAACGAGTTCGTGCCATAAACTGAAAAGTTTTTGAAAGCAACTTGCTCCGCAAAGCACTGTTGCTTCAAGACAATGCCACTTGTCATTCTAATGAAGATGAACTTCAAGATCAAGATATAAAGGTAATGTTTTTGCCTCCAAATGTCACATCCTTATGTCAGCCTATGGACCAAGGGACCTCAGAGACACTGAAGAGAGACTACCGCAGAAACTTGCTTTCCTCTTTAATTAAGCTATGGACAAGGAAGAAGACATGCTAGAGCAATTGCGCCGTATTAATTTGAAAGCTTATGACGTGGCCCAATCTTGGGTGAGTGTTGGAGCAAATACAATTGCAAAATTTTGGTCCCGGCGGAGGTTCGAGTCCTCCCTCGCGCATGGGTGTGTGTGTTTGTCCTTAGGATAATTTAGGTTAAGTAGTGTGTACGCTTAGGGACTGATGACCTTAGCAGCTAAGTCTCATAAGATTTCAAACACATTTGAACATTTTTTTTGGAAAATTTTGCTACAGGAAAATCAAGAAAATTCTCCAGATGATGAAAATCTACAATAGCAGGCCGTACCAGAAAATACTACCCTGCTTACACTGTTACAAAAAGTTCCGGGATGTGCTGACGCCACAGAAGATGACATAAATGAGTGGATTGTCCAAGACGAAGAATTTGAAGTCACAGATGAAGAAATAGTCAACATGGTAAACGAAAAAGAAGAAGACGAAGAAGCGGATGTAGTGGAGGAAAGTGCGCCCAAGATTTCTCACAACGAAGGACACAGGGCCTTAGAAACTGCTTTAAAATATGTAGAGCAACTGGAGGAAACATCGTCTACCGAGGTTTTACTTCTTAACACACAGTACATACAGTTCCGTACAGTAAATGGTATGACGCCATTAATAAATATAGACCTTAATCAGAAGCATATAGCTAAGGTAGAATATTCAAAATTTTTAGGTGTGTCCATTGATGAGAGATTAAATTGGAAGAAACACATTGATGATCTGCTGAAACGTTTGAGTTCAGCTACTTATGCAATAAGGGTCATTGCAAATTCTGGTGATAAACATCTTTGCTTGCAAATGGCATCATATTTTGGGGTAATTCATCACTGAGGAATAAAGTATTTATTGCACAAAAGCGTGTAATCAGAATAATAGCTAGAGTCCACCCAAGATCATCCTGCAGACATTTATTTAAGGATCTAGGGATATTCACAGTAGCTTTCAGTATATATACTCTCTTATGAAATTTGTTATTAACAACCAAACCCAATTCAAAAGTAATAGCAGTGTGCATAACTACAATACTAGGAGAAAGGATGATCTTCACTATTCAAGATTAAATCTAACTTTGGCACAGAAAGGGGTGAATTATACTGCCACTAAAGTCTTTGGTCACTTACCAAATAGTATCAAAAGTCTGACAGATAACCAACAAGTATTTAAGAAGAAGTTAAAAGAATTTCTGAATGACAACTCCTTCTACTCCATATAGGAATTTTTAGATATAAATTAAGAAAAAAATAAAAAACAAACAAAAAAATTATAAAAAAACTAAAAAAACAAAAAATAAAAATGTTGTTATATTAACTAATTATGTTGTTAAATTAAATTAATTATGTCATGTATTGGAAAATTTGACTCGTTCCACACCATTACGAAATATCGTATTCATGATCCGTGGAACTAGTATTAATCTAATCTAATCTAATCTAAGAGACTACGTGTTTTAGCGGAAAATAAACGTCAAACAGCAGGCAAACAAAAGACAATTACTAACTTCTTCATACAGAAAATATCTATTCAGTCTAATTTGATTTGTATTGTATTAAATGTTTAACTCATTTGGCCTACTTTAGTTTAATTTTTGTGTTTTTTTGTGTTATTTTCCGTGTTATCCGACCTTCCCGCTTATCCGACCTTGCGGCCGGTTTAGGTCGGATAATCGAGACTCTACTGTAGTACTCGCTGCCGGTGACACACAGGCCCCTGAACCCCAGAGACGAGAAGAAACCAGCTGGAACCATTCGCCGGTCCACGAGCTTTCTGGGAATGTAGAACTCAGGCAGCGGTTTCAGCTTCCAGATTTTCAGAGGCTGCGACAACCACGCCATGTTCAACAAGAGTGCCGGCTTGCTGTCGAGCAGTGACTTCAGTGCGTCGACACCTTCCACAGGTCCCACAGCTTACATTTGTAGTGGTCGCCGTTCATCCTGACTTCGACGCCCAGGCACTCATTCCAGCTGTTGTCACTGATGTCAGACGATCTTTAATGAGCAGAATAGAATGACAATTGAGATTATGGCAAGGATCGCATTGGCAAATATTTTGGCTTACGGGACGTTTTGTGCAATACAACAGTTTCGAGAAGTTTTAAAATCAGACCATATCACAGTATAATTCTGACGATAGCTCTATATGACGCTAAAACATTTATACTGAGGAAAACAGATGAACAAAAATTGCTAGTCTTCCAGAGAAAGGTACGTATAAGGAAAATATTTGGCGCCAAGAGGGAACGTAGGATATTAAGCAACTAGGAACTGGCAGACTTACTGTATATTCATATTTATCATTTAAAGTATTTGTAATGAAACCTAACGAACGAGTTGCAAACGCTCACTTAAGGCTTGAAAGACAAGGAATAGATACAATGCAGACAGGTGCCTAAAAATTTAAAAAAATTATTTATTGATTGATTATTTTTTAGAAAGACTACATAAACAGCATTGGCTGCTGTACGTAAATTATATTACACTACTGGCCATTAAAATTGCTACACCACGAAGATGACGAGCTACAGACGCAAAATTTAACCGACAGGAAGAAGATGCTGTGATATGCAAATGATTAGCTTTTCAGAGCATTCACACAAGGTTGGCGCCGTTGGCGACACCTACAACGTGCTGACATGAGGAAAGTTTCCAACCGATTTCTCATACACAAACAGCAGTTGACCGGCGTTTCCTGGTGAAACGTTGTTGTGATGCCTCGTGTAAGGAGGAGAAATGCGTACCATCACGTTTCCAACTTTGATACAGGTCGGATTGCAGCCTATCAAATGGTTCAAATGGCTCTGAGCACTATGGGACTTAACATCTGAGGTCATCAGTCCCCTAGAACTTAGAACTACTTAAACCTAACTAACCTAAGGACATCACACACATCCATGCCCGAGGCAGGATTCGAACCTGCGACCGTAGCAGTCCCGCGGTTCCGGACTGCAGCGCCTAGAACCGCACGGCCACCGCGGCCGGCTTGCAGCCTATCGCGATCGCGGTTTATGGTATCGCGACATTGCTGCTCGCGTTGGTCGAGATCCAATGACTGTTAGCAGAATACGGAATCGGTGGGTTCAGGAGGGTAATACGGAACGCCGTGCTGGATCCCAACGGCCTCGTATCACTAGCAGTCGAGGTGACAGGCATCTTATCCGCATGGCTGTAACGGATCGTGCACCCACGTCTCGATCCCTGAGTCAACAGATGGGGGCGTTTGCAAGACAACCATCTGCACGAACAATTCCACGACGTTTGCAGCAGCATGGACTACCAGCTCGGAGCCCATGGCTGCGGTTACCCTTGACGCTGCATCACAGAGAGGAGCGCCTGCGATGGTGTACTCAACGACGAACCTGGGTGCACGAATGGCAAAACGTCATTTTTTCGCATGAATCCAGGTTCTGTTTACAGCATCATGATGGTCGCATCCGTGTTTGGCGACATCGCGGTGAACGCACATTGGAAGTGTGTATTCGTCATCGCCATACTGGCGTATCACCCGGCGTGATGGTATGAGGTGCCATTGGTTACACGTCTCGGTCACCTCTTGTTCGCATTGACGGCACTGACAATGGACGTTGCATTTCAGATGTGTTACGATCCCTGCGAAAACCTACATTTCAGCAGGTCCTGTACGGGCGTTTCTGGATACAGAAAATGTTCGACTGCTGCCCTGGCCAGTACATTCTCCAGATCTCTCACCAATTGAAAACGTCTGGTCAATGGTGTCCGAGCAACACCAGTCACTACTCTTGATGAACTGTGGTATCGTGTTGAAGCTGCATGGGCAGGTGTACCTGTACACGCCATCCAAGCTCTGTTTGACTCAATGCCTAGGCGTATCAAGGCCGTTATTACGGCCAGAGGTGGTTGTTCTGGGTACTGATTTCTCAGGATCTATGCACCCAAATTGGGTCAAAATTGAATCATATGTCAGTTCTAGTATAATATACTTGTCCAATGAATACCCGTTTATCATCTGCATTTCTTCTTGGTGTGGCAATTTTAATGGGCAGTAGTGTACATGCTACCAAAAGCGCAATATGAAGTCGAGGTACAACGCAATTCATTGCTCGATGTCTAGTTGAATTTGATCAGAATATAGACGCCGAAAGGGAAACAAACCGCTCCACGTTTTGCAGTGCGTAAGGTACGTTACATGTATATATTATGTAAAAAATATTATGTAGACATGGCACATCTGATTTGTATAAAAACATTGTGCTTACAACTCGGGCTTTCATTTACAGAAACGAAGATGGCAACGTAGTGTGCTGAAATCGGTAATCTAAACAAATCCTCTACAAACGCGATCGTAGTGCTTTCAAGCTTGTTTATTTCTGTTTTCATGTCATTTGTTTTGCCTATTCAATGAGTGAAATGGAGTCAATGATATCTTAGTAATAAACAGGATTTTATTGTGACTTTGGTTTCGTTTAGGTGTCCTCATTATATCTATGTGAGTTATGGTACAGATACTTCGTGTTTAATTGGACCACCCCTGCTTAAAGTCAGATGTTCATTAGTTTTCATTGCGCGACTTTTTCTCCATAACATTTCACGTTATCTTACGGGGATCTGACTGATCACTGGGTAGGTTATCAGGTTCAGATCTCGTCAGCATCTCATGAGTGTGCTAAATGCTCAACTGCAATGTCACGGTATCTTCAAATTTTACTTTGTTCGAGTAGTAAATAAGTTTAGCAGTACAAAGCAACGTTTTGTGACGTCTTCCGCAATATCGAGGAAGACACTGAAAGGTCAGGAAAAAGTCATCACTTACAGTTAAGGCCGGCCGCGGTGGCCGTGCGGTTCTGGCGCTGCAGTCCGGAACCGCGAGACTGCTACGGTCGCAGGTTCGAATCCTGCGTCGGGCATGGGTGTGTGTGATGTCCTTAGGTTAGTTAGGTTTAAGTAGTTCTAAGTTCTAGGGGACTTATGACCTAAGATGTTGAGTCCCATAGTGCTCAGAGCCATTTGAACCACTTTTGAACTTACAGTTAATATTGTAAATGTACAGTTGACAAGACTCCTTGCTCTAGACAGACGACAATAAAACACTATTTTTCAATGATTTCTGCAAGGGCGCATCACGGTTGTGGAGTGCCTCATCTACAAAACAACCAGAAAGGAAAAACTCTGGCTTTGTGGTCCCTGGCCGTGGCCACTAGGTGCTTCAAATATTTTGTTTGGAATGTTTCTTCCTGGAACTCCTTTCAGCTGCACTATTGTGGCCAGAGGTCTCTGCATGTAAGATAAATGCTATCATTATCTGCAAATCTCTTATCACATCATGAAGGCTTTTATCTACTACTTAACCACACGTTCTTGCATTCTCTCCGACAGCTGTAAAAGTACCTGCTATCCGTAGAACTGACTTATCAGTAGGCGGGCATTCCGCTATCCGATTGCTGTTGCAGACAGTGGTGGTAAGAATTGTGTTATACTTCCAGTCTTTTTAACGTCCATGAGGCAAAGACCGAATTGGAATACTAACATTATTAGAGGCAAAAGCTGCCTCGTAGCAAATTTGGTGTATGAGGCCTGAAAGAAAAAATTATAACAATATAAACTTTTGTTTCAGCATATTTAAGAGAAGTGGACTCTGCATTACATCACAACATTAACGTGCCTGTTAGCACTTTCAGGGGAGTGCAGAGCTGTTTCAGAAGCTACCAGCTGCACAGGAAAAGCAAAGGCGCCTGACTGCAAAAAACAGCGTAGCAGCCATAAGTAACCCCACAGTGTGTAGTGTGAAGGATACAGATTCTGGATTGGAAAAGAATCGGGTCAGAGCGAGCTGTGGAATAAGCACTAAGGTAAAACAATAAGAGCTTTTTATGTACTTTCAAAGCTATTTGTGTTGCAAGTGTGGGAATGATGGAACCTCCTGAGTTAGGAAGTGAAAATGCTTCGAAACGCGAATTGTTATCAAACGCTGTAGAATGCCTCCAGAAAAGTGTTATAGATAAATTTAAGAAATACTGCAAGTTTTACCTAGCCACATCAGTTCACCCTGTAGATTTATCTGGTTATTGGAAAGAAGAGGAGAGGAACTCGATTATTAAGATGTATCTGAGTGTTGAAGCTTTTACTTGGGGGGGGGGGGGGCAACTCAGAAAGCTGAGTAGTTTGAAGCTCAGTTTCTTCTGAAGTATTGGTTAAATGGTTGCCAGTGAGCTGCACTTAGGTATATTCGACCGCTATGGAGTACAAAGGTCTATATGATGCATAATTTGTTCTAACAACATCTTTTCAGGGGTGCTTGGAGAGAGGAAATGTAAAACATGTTCAGATTTCTGCGTGCTTTCTGCAGGGCAACGTCAGCGAAAGTATGATGGAGGAATGAAACAGTTCATGTCATATGCATTGTTTGCAAAACCTATTTACTTTGGGTCAGACATATTCATCCGTTTGAGATAATTATTACTTTTATGTTACTTGTTTCTTTGATTTTTTTGCGTTCTGACAGATTTTGTTGCTGTTTCCATATGAAACTTTTGTTGTGAGAATGTGTCATTTGTTGGGTAAATATAACACATTAGTTGCGATAAGCACTTGCAAAAGTCATTATTACATTAATTCTTAGGCTGGTACAGATATTCTGAAATTATAATTGGGTTCAGGAGCGAATTATCTTCCAGAAACATAGTGTGGTACTCTTGCAACAGAATAAAAAGATTTTCTTATTTACCACTGTAATCGTGAACTTCCTGTGTGCAGATTTTATAATAGAAAATTGGACACCTAGACGTCAAAGGATTATAGATGAAATCTTGTGAAAATTCTTGTTAATCTTTAGCAAGGCATATACCGCAAAAACATCTGTAACTGACACATTAAACCGAGTTCATTCTGTGCTAAGTGATGAAAGAAATTATAGATACTTTTCTTTGACCTGCTCAGGTTTTCGAGCTTAAATAGAAGAATAGTGCTGTTCGTATTATCCAGTACTGACGATCTGTCTGCTAAATTATAGCGAATAGTATTCACTCCACTCGATCTGAAATTTGCTACTAATAAGAGAACATTCCAAAGTGTCAATAAATGATCTTTATTAATATTGTTAGCCGTGTACAGGAGGCAAAATAGAGCAACAGGCATTTTTTTTGTGCCTACTTTCGCTTTTAAGTGGTAAAACACACCCCAAAAACTAATTTGGCATTTTAAATTTAGCAGGACGGCTTCAAAACGATGATGTAGAAAAATGTTTCATATAAAAACCGATAAGTAATTGATGTTCTTGAAAAGTGTATAATTAACTTACATAATAATTTGAATTATGCAGAATATTCCCATCAACATTAAGTAATTTTGAAAAGTGGGAACATAAATAAAAGAAGCTTTCACGCCACATACATCTCTAGTTTCTGAAATACCATTTTTGGAAAATAAACTGTACACAATGTGCTGTTATAGTATTTTCAACATACCTAATTAAAATATCTAAACATTCGTTACTACCTTAATCATTTGTTTTATTTATAGTTGTTTTATGTTTAAAATTGTTATTTTGAGTTACATTCATGGCTTCTTTTGTTTTTTAGCTTTCAATTTCACGTACATGTATTTGCTTAAGTGGAAATAAGAAGAAGCTTTTTATTATGATAGAAAATAGTTACAGTAATGATAATCTGTAAGGAAATACTTCAAATATATCGGTTTTCTACACCATGTACATAAAATTAACGAAATTTCTTCATGTAATACACGTGACTGAGAAGCCAGTATCAGGCAAAATTTAGCAGAATTTCAAATTGTCACATGTGATCCTCTAAATATTCTGATTTATATGAGGCATATTTAAGTACACTGGTATGTCTTGGCGAAGAGAATTGATTATATACCTGTGACTGGAACTTGATTGTGTTGTTTCTCAGGTGGATACTGACATCATAATCATCCAGCACAACCAGGTTTGAAAATATTCTCACAGAGTTCCTCCATCATCGAAACCCGTATATGTTCCATGGCTGTGCCTGTACCATCGAGCCCTCTGGGATCACCAGATGTTTCTTGCCCTCAGAGACACTGCTCGAAACGATTTTTTTCATGACATCTTGGGTTGTCGGGTGTTCTGCCGGATATCAGCGTCGTACTTGCACGATATTTCGGTCACGTAGCTCGTGACCTTCATCAGGTGCGACCTGAGACTGCTCCTCGAGTGGACCTGGTCCAGTATTTATGCGTATGGCCTTCCCCCTCCACCAACAGCTGCAGGCGCTTCCTCTGTGGTCCGCGCCCATTCCCTGCGCAGACCACAGAGGAAGCGCCTGCAGCCGTTGGTGGAGGGGGAAGGCCATAGGCATAAATACTGGACCAGGTCCACTCGAGGAGCAGTCTCAGGTCGCACCTGATGAAGGTCACGAGCTACGTGACCGAAATATCGTGCAAGTACGACGCTGATATCCGGCAGAACACCCGACAACCCAAGATGTCATTAGATCGCCGGGAAAGCCTGAAGAGTTACATCAAAAGATTTTTTTCATACTAACCACCTGCCTTTTCACAGTCTTAGAAGAAGCTAATTGTGAGTTTGAACCTAGAATTCAAGAATCTCTTTTTGAAGCCCTACATGTCCTTGTAATAGCATCGAAATATGGTAGATAAACTCCTGGAAATTGAAATAAGAACACCGTGAATTCATTGTCCCAGGAAGGGGAAACTTTATTGACACATTCCTGGGGTCAGATACATCACATGATCACACTGACAGAACCACAGGCACATAGACACAGGCAACAGAGCATGCACAATGTCGGCACTAGTACAGTGTATATCCACCTTTCGCAGCAATGCAGGCTGCTATTCTCCCATGGAGACGATCGTAGAGACGCTGGATGTAGTCCTGTGGAACGGCTTGCCATGCCATTTCCACCTGGCGCCTCAGTTGGACCAGCGTTCGTGCTGGACGTGCAGACCGCGTGAGACGACGCTTCATCCAGTCCCAAACATGCTCAATGGGGGACAGATCCGGAGATCTTGCTGGCCAGGGTAGTTGACTTACACCTTCTAGAGCACGTTGGGTGGCACGGGATACATGCGGACGTGCATTGCCCTGTTGGAACAGCAAGTTCCCTTGCCGGTCTAGGAATGGTAGAACGATGGGTTCGATGACGGTTTGGATGTACCGTGCACTATTCAGTGTCCCCTCGACGATCACCAGTGGTGTACGGCCCGTGTAGGAGATCGCTCCCCACACCATGATGCCGGGTGTTGGCCCTGTGTGCCTCGGTCGTATGCAGTCCTGATTGTGGCGCTCACCTGCACGGCGCCAAACACGCATACGACCATCATTGGCACCAAGGCAGAAGCGACTCTCATCGCTGAAGACGACACGTCTCCATTCGTCCCTCCATTCACGCCTGTCGCGACACCACTGGAGGCGGGCTGCACGATGTTGGGGCGTGAGCGGAAGACGGCCTAACGGTGTGCGGGACCGTAGCCCAGCTTCATGGAGACGGTTGCGAATGGTCCTCGCCGATACCCCAGGAGCAACAGTGTCCCTAATTTGCTGGGAAGTGGCGGTGCGGTCCCCTACGGCACTGCGTAGGATCCTACGGTCTTGGCGTGCATCCGTGCGTCGCTGCGGTCCGGTCCCAGGTCGACGGGCACGTGCACCTTCCGCCGACCACTGGCGACAACATCGATGTACTGTGGAGACCTCACGCCCCACGTGTTGAGCAATTCGGCGGTACGTCCACCCGGCCTCCCGCATGCCCACTATACGCCCTCGCTCAAAGTCCGTCAACTGCACATACGGTTCACGTCCACGCTGTCGCGGCATGCTACCAGTGTTAAAGACTGCGATGGAGCTCCGTATGCCACGGCAAACTGGCTGACACTGACGGCGGCGGTGCACAAATGCTGCACAGCTAGCGCCATTCGACGGCCAACACCGCGGTTCCTGGTGTGTCCGCTGTGCCGTGCATGTGATCATTGCTTGTACAGCCCTCTCGCAGTGTCCGGAGCAAGTATGGTGGGTCTGACACACCGGTGTCAATGTGTTCCTTTTTCCATTTCCAGGAGTGTAGATAAACTTCTAACCCGGTCAAAAAGTATTTGCAAGATGTTTTCTTTCCCAGTGAGGGAGAAATATCTGTATTATTGTTAGGTTCTTCCGGTGGTCAATGTGAAAGAACCGTTTGGAGCTTCGTACCTGAGGACAAGGAACTTGTTTGTCTGGTGATCCCAAAGGGCTCGACTGCACAGGTACAGCCATGGAAGGTATACGGCTTTCAATGTTGGAAGAACCTTGTGAGAAGACTTTCAGATCACATTCTGTTGAATAATTACGAGGTCAGTCTCCACTTGAGGTACAACACAATCGAGCTGCAGTCACTAGTACGTAATCAATTCTCTTCGCCACAGCTTACCAAGATACTGAAATATGCCTGATACACATCAAGATATTTAGAGGATTACCGTGACAATTTCAAATCCTGCTGAATTTTGTTTCATATTGTCTTTCCCATCGTGCATACTACATGAAGAAATTTCGTTGATTTCATGTGGATGGTGTAAAAAGCCGTTAGATTAGCAGCGCAGGGAGCTGTATCTTGGTGCTAACGGTGCTGTATGTTGATGTTGACGAATTCGTACAGTCACTTATACGCTGCTACGTTGTTGGATGCTAAGAAGGTTTGAAGACTGCTTGGGAACAGATGAGCAAGAACCCGAAGATTACTTGCAAGTACTTTTATGTGATAACGGGTTCCGAGGACATTGTACGAATATATGGTTTGAATTTGCTTCCTCTCCGCAAATACTTAGAGAGTGGAACTGAGGTTGAGCCGATAAAGGTGTTTGTTGAAGTTCCAGTATTTCAATTTCAGCCATGTTGTAACTGTGGTGAAGGTCCTTGATAGTTGTGTCTTATTATACGATGGTACTCTTGGAAGAAAAAATGTGGCACGCTTTATAATTTTGCGTGTGACGCTTTCCCTGCAGCCACGCTACTATTCTCTATATCATTCCCGTTTGAGTATATGTACCACCCAAGCGAGTGCCTTAGCGTAATTTGATCTCGGTCGGTTTATTACTGCATCTCACATCTCGGCAAGAACAGTGAGACAACTCAAAGGTACACTACTTGCGATAAATCGACGTAAATAATTCCATAAAACTTATACTGAACTACTATAATGGACTAATATGGACATATAGTTATGTTCTCACGAAAAGTGAGGTGTTATCTGGTAATTATTAATTATTATTATTATTATTATTATTATTATTATTATTATTATTATTATTTTACTTGCAGTATGATAATGCGACATTGGAACCTTGATCAGGCAAAATTAGTACTTAACTTAAAATGAAAAATGAAAAAGATTTTGAAATTGTTGTATTAGGAAAATTGTAATTTATGAAAATTGATACAATTTCATAAGGAACATCAATTAGGTACAATTTAAGGAACACAATTTACGAAAACATAGAATCATAAATGGGCTTATATAATGTAGGAATACTTTTCGCTCCATGGTCAATCCAGCTGTCAAAGGTATTTCACGAAAATATTCTATACAAATTGATTAATGATTTACCAACAGACAATCGACAGTTTACTCATTGATGCAGTATTGATATCTGCTCCAACTAGATGTAAGTATACAGGGTGTTACAAAAAGGTACGGCCAAAGTTTCAGGAAACATTCCTCACACACAAATAAAGAAAAGATGTTATGTGGACATGTGTCCGGAAACGCTTAATTTCCATGTTAGAGCTCATTTTAGTTTCGTCAGTATGTACTGTACTTCCTCGATTCACCGCCAGTTGGCCCAACTGAAGGAAGGTAATGTTGACTTCGGTGCTCGTGTTGACATGCGACTCATTGCTCTACAGTACTAGCATCAAGCACATCAGTACGTAGCATCAACAGGTTAGTGTTGATCACGAAGGTGGTTTTGCAGTCAGTGCAATGTTTACAAATGCGGAGTTGGCAGATGCCCATTTGATGTATGGATTGGCACGGGGCAATAGCCGTGGCGCGGTACGTTTGTATCGAGACAGATTGCGAGAACGAAGGTGTCCCGACAGGAAGACGTTCGAAGCAATTGATCGGCGTCTTAGGGAGCACGGAACATTCCAGCCTATGACTCGCGACTGGGGAAGACCTAGAACGAAGAGGACACCTGCAATGGACGAGGCAATTCTTCGTGGCAGTTGATGATAACCCTCATGTCAGCGTCAGAGAAGTTGCTGCTGTACAAGGTAACGTTGACCACGTCACTGTGTGGAGAGTGCTACGGGAGAACCAGTTGTTTCCGTACCATGTACAGCGTGTGCAGGCACTATCAGCAGCTGATTGGCCTCCACGGGTACACTTCTGCTAATATGTCAATCCTCATTTCAGTGCAAATGTTCTCTTTACGGATGAGGCTTCATTCCAACGTGATTAAATTGTAAATTTTCACAATCAACATGTATGGGCTGATGAGAATTCGCACGAAATTCTGCAATCACGTCATCAACACAGATTTTCTGTGAACGTTTGGGCAGGCTTTGTTGGTGATGTCTTGATTGGGCCCCTTGTTCTTCCACCTACGCTCAATGGAGCACGTTATCATGATTTAATACGGGATACTGTACCTGTGCTGCTAGAACATGTGCCTTTACAAGTACGACAGAACATGTGGTTCACGCACGATGGAGCTCCTGCACATTTCAGTCGAAGTGTTCGTACACTTCTCAACAACAGATTCGGTGACCGATGGATTGGTAGAGGCGGACCAATTCCATGGCCTCCACGCTCTCCTGACTTCAACCCTCTTGACTTTCATTTATGGGGGCATTTGAAAGCTCTTGTCTACGCAACCCCGGTACCAAATGTAGAGACTCTTCGTGCTCGTATTGTGGACGGCTGTGATACAATACGCCATTCTCCAGGGCTGCATCAGCGCATCAGGTATTCCATGCGACGGAGGGTGGATGCATGTATCCTCGCTAACGGAGGACATTTTGAACATTTCCTGTAACAAATTGTTTGAAGTCACGCTGGTACGTTCTGTTGCTGTGTGTTTCCATTCCATGATTAATGTGATTTGAAGAGAAGTAATAAAATGAGCTCTAACATGGAAAGTAAGCGTTGCCGGACACATGTCCACATAACATACTTTCTTTGTGTGTGAGGAATGTTTCCTGAAAGTTTGGCCGTACCTTTTTGTAACACACTGTATACAGTTTGTATATGCTGTTACTGTTGTGACCACACACAGCTTTCCACAATGCCGCCAGCTCCAGTCAAATGGTGCTCAGATGGTCGTTTAAGCACGGCGAAGCAGGTCATTGAATAAATGAGAGAATCGGCAATCTTGACAGTTTTGCCCAGCTGAAGATGCGGAGATAGGCTGATGTCGTTGCCGTCACTGTGGAATGAGTTCAGAACGATTTCGTTATGCTGCTCTTCCACTGTGTTCTGTGAAACCACGCACGAGGTGCATAGAGGCGAACTCTTCGTGACTGCTCTGTATCACTGTCAGTGCACCACCAGTACTGCCGGGTAAAGTACTGAAACCAAGCTCAAAAGCAAAGAGTAAAGTGGACATCACCGCCGTCAACAGAATGTTCCCTGAGTGAATGGGACAAGTTTGTTTCCAAAAAATGGACACAGCACGTACACACGATAGGTATTTTCAGTGCAATTAAATATACTGGCTTTGAGAGTATTGCTGACTGAGACATTGTACTGAACAATATTACATCATTATTTACGTCATTTTCAGACAAATAATTGTAGTTATCGGGAGTAGTAAGTATTTAGGTTGGTCAGTACCTTGGCACAAGCAAGTCATTAATGTTTATTTTCCCCTGGCAGGTCAGGTGCTGAAGTCTGAACACATCAATGCAAAACGGACAGCATATACTAACAGGTACACCACTAGAGGCACAGCTACAACCAGGCAGAAAACATCAGGTAGTTATATTAGGTGATGTGCTTGCAGAAAGACGCAGAGGAAAAACGAATTATGATAGCAGTGATCACAGCTTATGTACTTACGAGGGTGGTTCGAAAAGTTCTCGGAACCGAATAGAAAAAAGTTCTTACACCACTGAAACATTCTTTATTTTTCAATTTAATCTCCTTGTAGAGTAATGTACTTGGTCCAAAGATGTCCCAGTGTCTTGACCACAGCCGGCCGGGGTGGCCGAGCGGTTCTAGGCGCTACAGTCTGGAGCCGCGAGACCGCTACGGTCGCAGGTTCGAATCCTGCCTCGGGCATGGGTGTGTGTGATGTCCTTAGGTTAGTTAGGTTTAAGTAGTTCTAAGTTCTAGGGGACTGATGACCTTAGAAGTTAAGTCCCACAGTGCTCAGAGCCATTTGAACAATTTTGTCTTGACCACATCTCGAAAATGAGTTTCCTGCAGGCGTGCAAAATAGTTGTCAGTTTGCCGATGATACAAGTATAGCTATCACACCCAACAGACAAGAATTAACTGGTGAAATTGTAAACGATGTTTTTCAGAAAATCATTATGTGGTTCTCTGCAAATGGGCTCTCATTAAACTTTGACAAAACACAATATGTACAGTTCTACACAGTAAATGGAATGACCCCATTAATAAATATAGACTTCGATCAGAAATCGGTAGTAAGGTAGAATATTCAAAATTTCTAGGTGTATGCATTGATGAGGGGTGAACTGGAAAAAACACACTGAGGATCTGCTGAAACGTTTGAGTTCAGCTACTTATGCTATTAGGGTCATTGCAAATTTTGGCGATATAGATCTGAGTAAATTAGCTTACCACGCCTATTTTCATTCTCTGCTTTCGTATGGCATCATATTCTGGGGTAACTCATCATTGAGTAAAAGAGTGTTCATTGCACAAAAGCGTGTAATCAGAATAATTGCTGGAGCTCATCCAAGATCATCCTGCAGACACTTATTTAAAGAGCTATAAATATTCACTGTAGCCTCACAATATACGTATATATATTCACCTATGAAATTTGTTATTAACAATCCAAACGAATTCAAAAGTAATAGCAGTGTACATGGCTACAACACTAGGAGAAAGGATGATCTTCACTACTCAAGGTTAAATCTAACTTTGGCTCACAGGGGGGCAAATTTGCTGCCACAAAAGTCTTTGGTCACTTACCTAATAGCATCAAAAGTCTGACAGCATTTAAAAGGAAATTAAAAGAATTTCTTAATGGCAGCTCCTTCTACTCATTAGATGAATTTTTGGATATAGTAAGTGGGTAATTTCCCAGCCTCCATAAAAAAAAAGTGTTATCCTGTATAGACACCTTTTGTTAACTTGACACGCTCCACATCATTACGAAGTGTCGTATTTCTGATCTATGGAACAAGTACTAATCTAATCTAATCTAATTCTTCGTTTGAAGTGAATCTTCGTCCACCAAGAAAAATTTTCAGTTTTGGAAAGAGATGGAAGTCTGACGAAGCCATATCAAGTGGATAAGGCGGGTGTGGCAACAATTCATACCTTAATTCGTGTAATTTTGCCATGGTGACGGCGCATTTGCGCGGGCGCGTATTGTCTTGTCGCGGCATCCATCTTGCAGATAATTTTTTCATTTGTAATTCTTCAGTTAAAATGTGATATACCCTTTCAGATGAAATCTGTCAAGCGTGAGCAGTTTCATGCACTTTCAATCGGCAATCCTCCAGGACCGTTTAGTGCACTTTTGCAATGAATTCTGGAGTAGGGACACATCTTGGCCGACCACTGCGCGGATCATCATCCAAGCTCACCAGACCATATTTAAATTCATCTGTCCACTTGGCAACAGTTGACTATGAAGAAACAGAGTCTATAGTGTATTCTGGAAATCGGCATGAATGTCCTTTGCTTTCACACATTTCTGTACTGCTCGAATCTCGATTTTTTCCGTCTTCGCAAATCACTACGCGGGAACGACAACAGAGCCACTTCGCCGCCACAGCCCTCTTCGAAGAGCACTTACGTGGCATGCAACAGTCCAATGAATATCACGTGAACAACTCGTTGCGCTAGCGCTGACGTCTAGTGGTGATTCCGAGAACTTTTCAAACCACCCTCGTATAGCGTTAACGCTTGCGCGCGCACACACACACACTTATATACTACTATTGTGCAAGTGTTTGACACTTGTTCATTCATGAACCCCTTTCTGTTTTCCAGAATGACCTCACTACAGGACATAGTAGCTGCAGTGGCGTCTGCTCATGATCGGTGAGTACTCTGTTTATTATTTAAATCAGTCATACAAGCTGCGTTGTACTTATAACAACTGGTTAATATTGCCAGACAAGCTTGGTACAGCACCCAAAAACATTAAAGGATGGGCTATGTTAGTCTCACTGACTGCACAATCATCCCTGTGAACAAATGTGGTACCACAGTGTTGTAATGTTGGACCTGAATCAGAGACAGCCTGCTGAGATCCTGGTGTTGTTGTTGTTGTGGTCTTCAGTCCTGAGACTGGTTCGATGCAGCTCTCCATGCTACTCGTCCACGTTTCACTTCCGTACATGGCTACACTCCATACAAATACTTTAAGAAACGACTTCCTGACATTTAAATCTATACTCGATGTTAACAAATTTCTCTTCTTCGGAAACGCTTTCCTTGCCATTGCCAGTCTACATTTTATATCCTCTCTACTTCGACCATCATCAGTTATTTTGATCACTTTAAGTGTCTCATTTCCTAATCTAATTCCATCAGCATCACCTGACTTAATTCGACTACATTCCATTATCTTCGTTTTGCTTTTGTTGGTGTTCATCTTATACCCTCCTTTCAAGACACTGTCCATTCCGTTCAACTGCTCTTCCAAGTCCCTTGCTGTCTCTGACAGAATTACAATGTCATCAGAGAACTTCAAAGTTTTTATTTCTTCTACATGGATTTTAATACCTACTCCGAACTTTTCTTCTGTTTCATTTATTGCTTGCTCAACATACAGATTGAATAACATCGGGGATAGGCTACAACCCTGTCTCACTCCCTTTCCAACCACTGCTTCCCTTTCATAACCCTTGACTCTTATAACTGCCATCTGGTTTCTGTACAAATTGTAAATAGCCTTTCGCTCCCTGTATTTTACCCTTGCCACCTTCAGAATTTGAAAGAGAGTATTCCAATAAACATTGTCAAAAGCTTTCTCTAAGTCTACAAATGCTAGAAACGTAGGTTTGCCTTTCCTTAATCTTTCTTCTAAGATAAGTCGTAAGGTCAGTATTGCCTCACGTGTTCCAGTATTTCTACGGAATCCAAACTGATCTTCTCCGAGGTCGGCTTCTACCAGTTTTTCCATTCGTCTGCAAAGAATTGGCGTTAGTATTTTGCAGCTGTGACTTATTAAACTGATAGTTCGGTAATTTTCACATCTGTCAACACCTGCTTTCTTTGGGATTAGAATTATTATATTCTTCTTGAAGTCTGAGGGTATTTCGCCTGTCTCATACATCTTGCTCACCAGACGGTAGAGTTTTGTCAGGACTGGCTCTCCCAAGGCTGTTGTCTACTCCGGGGGCCTTGTTTCGACTCAGGTCTTTCAGTGCTCTGTCAAACTCTTCACGCAGTATCATTTCTCCCATTTCATCTTCATCTACACTCCTGGAAATTGAAATAAGAACACCGTGAATTCATTGTCGCAGGAAGGGGAAACTTTATTGACACATTCCTGGGGTCAGATACATCACATGATCACACTGACAGAACCACAGGCACATAGACACAGGCAACAGAGCATGCACAATGTCGGCACTAGTACAGTGTATATCCACCTTTCGCAGCAATGCAGGCTGCTATTCTCCCATGGAGACGATCGTAGAGATGCTGGATGTAGTCCTGTGGAACGGCTTGCCATGCCATTTCCACCTGGCGCCTCAGTTGGACCAGCGTTCGTGCTGGACGTGCAGACCGCGTGAGACGACGCTTCATCCAGTCCCAAACATGCTCAATGGGGGACAGATCCGGAGATCTTGCTGGCCAGGGTAGTTGACTTACACCTTCTAGAGCACGTTGGGTGGCACGGGAAACATGCGGACGTGCATTGTCCTGTTGGAACAGCAAGTTCCCTTGCCGGTCTAGGAATGGTAGAACGATGGGTTCGATGACGGTTTGGATGTACCGTGCACTATTCAGTGTCCCCTCGACGATCACCAGTGGTGTACGGCCAGTGTAGGAGATCGCTCCCCACACCATGATGCCGGGTGTTGGCCCTGTGTGCCTCGGTCGTATGCAGTCCTGATTGTGGCGCTCACCTGCACGGCGCCAAACACGCATACGACCATCATTGGTACCAAGGCAGAAGCGACTCTCATCGCTGAAGACGACACGTCTCCATTCGTCCCTCCATTCACGCCTGTCGCGACACCACTGGAGGCGGGCTGCACGATGTTGGGGCGTGAGCGGAAGACGGCCTAACGGTGTGCGGGACCGTAGCCCAGCTTCATGGAGACGGTTGCGAATGGTCCTCGCCGATACCCCAGGAGCAACAGTGTCCCTAATTTGCTGGGAAGTGGCGGTGCGGTCCCCTACGGCACTGCGTAGGATCCTACGGTCTTGGCGTGCATCCGTGCGTCGCTGCGGTCCGGTCCCAGGTCGACGGGCACGTGCACCTTCCGCCGACCACTGGCGACAACATCGATGTACTGTGGAGACCTCACGCCCCACGTGTTGAGCAAGTCGGCGGTACGTCCACCGGCCTCCCGCATGCCCACTATACGCCCTCGCTCAAAGTCCGTCAACTGCACATACGGTTCACGTCCACGCTGTCGCGGCATGCTACCAGTGTTAAAGACTGCGATGGAGCTCCGTATGCCACGGCAAACTGGCTGACACTGACGGCGGCGGTGCACAAATGCTGCGCAGCTAGCGCCATTCGACGGCCAACACCGCGGTTCCTGGTGTGTCCGCTGTGCCGTGCGTGTGATCATTGCTTGTACAGCCCTGTCGCAGTGTCCGGAGCAAGTATGGTGGGTCTGACACACCGGTGTCAATGTGTTCTTTTTTCCATTTCCAGGAGTGTATATCCTCTTACATTTCCATAATATTGTCCTCAAGTACATAACCCTTGTATGGACCCTCTATATACTCCTTCCACGTTTCTGCTTTCCTTTCTTTGCTTAGAACTGGGTTTCCATCTAAGCTTTTGATATTCATGCAAGTATTTCTCTTTTCTCCAAAGATCTCTTTAATTTTTCTGTAGGCAGTATCTATCTTACCCCTAGTGAGATAAGCCTCTACATCCTTACATTTGTCCGCTAGCCATCCCTGCTTAGCCATTTTGCACTTCCTGTCGATATCATTTTTGAGACGTTTGTATTCCTTTTTGCCTGTTTTCCACATATTCCTTTCCTTTCCGATTCTGCGTAGAACCTCCTCATTCCTTACCTTATCAGTCCACCTAATTTTCAACATTCGTCTATAGCACCACATCTCAAATGCTTCGATTCTCTTCTGTTCCGGTTTTCCCACAGTCCATGTTTCACTACCATACAATGCTGTACTCAGGACATACATCCTCAGAAATTTCTTCCTCAAATGAACTCCACACGTTGAGGAGCTACTCGACCGAATAGTAGCGGCTCCAGTTAAAGAAAACCATCATAACGACCGGGAGAGCGGTGTGCTGACCACACGCCCCTCCCAACCGCATCCTCACCTGAGGATGACACGGCGGTCGAATGGTCCAGATGGCCCACTTGTGGCCTGAAAACGGAGTGTGCTGGTAGCGGAGGTACGTACACACCGATCCTTTATGAAGCCCCAAAGGAGAAAATCGCATGGCGTTAGGTTGGGTGAACGTGGAGGCCATGGAAAGCAAGCTCTGTCATTGGGCCCCTTGCGGCCTACCCAGCGCTTGTGTACATTGAGGTTCAACCAATCGCGTACTTCGCTATGCCAGTGAACATTTGTAAGGTTCTTGGTAAAACTGTTTGAGTGGCTCTTTCAATTGA